>NC_084979.1:22085477-22283881 GCF_963691925.1 Scomber scombrus | reverse complement strand
AAGCCAACTCCAGTCTGAATCGTACACTCAGCCAGAGCCTGAGCTTAGCTTTCCCGAATGCTTGACACAAAGTCCTCCTGGTGAAAAAGGGGAGGAACATGAAGAGAAGCAAGCCCCCAAGGTTAGAATTTCATTTGGATTGTCAGTGACTTCCAGATGGCTCACTGCCCTTAGTCACAACAAAATATAAATAGCTTCTTTACTTTTATGTGTCAGCTGTTTGTTTTTAGGTTGTGTATCTCTCAGTAAACTTTCATTAAAGTATTATAGTTGCGTCATTAGTCATTGACTGATTTGCATGACAGAAGTCTGGTGTCTGTTACTAAGATGATTTGAATTTGGTTTCAGGAAACTGTAGAGGTGGAGGAGGAGAAGCTTCCTTCAATGAAGCCAGAGACTGAACCTGAAGTGGAGATGGAGACGGACGACTCTCTGCCTCTGTGCATTGGACCTGGATGTTCCAAACAAGCTTTACCAGACTCTGTTTACTGTGGCACTGACTGCATCCTTCAGCATGCTGCCATCACTATGAAGACACTCTCTGGCACTAAGGTGCCCAAGTCCAAAGGACGGGCACAGAGAAAAGCTCCGGCAGCCAAACCCACTACAAAGGTAAGCAATTAAACATGCATACTGAGTAACTGAGATAAATGTTGTAGGTTCTTTTTTATAGACCAAAAAATTGTAAATGTTCTTTCTTGGTGTAGGCTTTCCACATTTTTTGTCAGATTTACTTCACTGTAAGATTCAAAACTATGAAGTATTTTTATGCTTGAGCCATGCAAATATTTTCATCTCAGGGTCAGAAGTCGGGTAGGACGTCTAAGAGGTTAGCAGGAAAATCTGAGGAAGGAGTTGAAGAGAAGGAGATGAAGGAAGATGGTGGAAGACAGAAGGAGGCTGCATCTCCCTTAGCCTGCGACCCCACTCTCAAAGGAGTTCAGGCCACTTCCATACCATCATCTAAGTTTTACACAGCGTGTATGTACCATTCACTACTCGTACACATTCAAATCATACAGCAGGTTAAACACTAGTGCTTCTTTTGGCAGTATAGATTTTCCTCCCTCTTTTGAATTCGCATTATGTAACACAATCATTCACAACAAGCAACGACACACACATACACTTACATACCCTTTCTGTGGATGACTGATAAGTAGCAGGGGTCAGCAGTGGGTAAGTATTCACTTTCATAGTTCCTTTGTCAAATCTAAATGCCCGAAATGCTGTGCTGAAACAATCTTGACTCGTCAGGATTTCAGTATTCAACTGAACACACTTAAAAAAACAGTCTCATGAAACTGGGAACCACTAACTAGACAACACACAGCAATGATGTGTGTGGTAGGCAGGGTGCTTTACCACGTTTCATATCAATGTGTTAACCCTTACCCTAACCGCTCCAAAGTTCACTTTGTCTGACTTTGCAAAGGTGTTTTTCCAAATTCAAAGGTTCTCAGTGAAAATACACATACTGATTTGCAAAACATGACAATCCCTCCCTAAATGATGAGCACCAGTTGGAATAAGTTTTAGTTGGTAAAAGGGAAAGCCTAATACAAGGTTGGCAACAGTCTTCTATTTTGGAAATGTGCCTTGTACTGTGAACTAGGCTACCATTAAGTGTATTAGGATTACTTCAAGAGAACTTTCTAGTCAAGGTTTAGGGTCTGTTTCTCATTATAACTTGCAGTGCACATAGTGCAGATGTTTTCATATGCTCAGCTGAGCCAACAGGATATTGCTTACATATTCACAACATCAATATGATTGGAATACTTTGAATTAGTGAACAATACTGTCCAAATACTGTTGTTGCTAATTGTCTCCAAAAAGATTAACATCAAATTCAACATTTTTAATGAGGTTCTTAAAAGTTTGAACTCCTCTACTTCCTTTGGCAATATATAGATAGTACTTTTTGTTAGTTGAACCTTTTTTTTTTTTTTTAAAACACACTGCTGTTTCTAAGGTCAATAATGAAGCTTCAAGCTCAATTGGATATTTTTTAATATCATCCTATTGTTCTCTAGGATCTGCACACTCCATTTTATTACTTACTGCACATCATCCACACTATGAGCTGCACATTTTACACATGCTGGAAAGAAGTCTATGCCCCAAAGCTTGTATTTATTAAAATGGAGTGTACATATCCTAACAAAGCTTTTCTTTTCTCAATATTAGTAGTCACACAAGGTCTTAAACCTTAAATCAACCACAGCCCAAAAGAGATGGTTAATTCACCTTTACTGTTGCATTAACTTGATTAAACTGTGATGTCAGCTCAGTTCATTCAAGATGTGTTTGGCGGGTGTTGTGAGAAGGCTGCTCTCTTTTTTGTAACAGCGGCACAGACAGGATGTCTTGCTAACAGACATGAAACCTTTTTACAACTCTATGGTACCACTGAGCGCACTGGTTTTGTGAAGCCTGTTTAATGACGACGTGCCACAGCACTTCAACTCCCCAAACCTTATGGTTCCCCGATGAGTGGTTCATTTGTCAATGAAGTACCCCAATGTTCAAGCACCCAGGTCTGAAGGATGCAAGTGCTTTACAAACATAGACTTCAATTTGAAATGGTACCACAAACAGCACAGTTATTAGTATTCTGATGCATCCATTAGGAGTATCTTGTTTTTTTGTTGGCAGTTGCAGAAAACAAATAACTGCACTTAATCCATGCAATGCACTTCATAACATACATACAACGCAACAGTTTACCACTTTCCTTGCCCCCTGTGTCATACTTTAAGTTTCTGGATGTTGTAACTTACAGTATCTTAGTGCCTTATCCACCATCACTCAACACACAAACACACAATCTTGGACCATTTGTTGAAGACACACCAATATGAGGTTGGATAGGATCCCGAGTGAATAGGGACTGGGCAGCTGGTACGAAGGTGGAGGAGGAGGAGGAGGAGGAGGTTGACTTCTTGCTGATGCAGAGAGGACTGGAGGATTCATCAGTGCAGATGCTAGAATGAGTTTCCACTTGGAGTCCGTCGAACAGTGAATGGGAGATTTGTTGTCAAATTTCCATGAAGATGATTTTGAAGTGTCCACAGGCCACCATCAGTATTAAGCCTCCATTCGTCTGTGCCTCTGAGAAAGTCTTCACCCTACTGCAAATGGAGAATACATCATCACTTACATCTCACCATACTGTACATGCATACAAACTTTAGAGATTTGTGGGGCGTCTTGGGTCAAAGACAGACATTTTTTAGTATTTAAGTGCTTGTATAATTGGGTTAATACCCTTTAGATTATTTATAGATCAGATACAGATAGTATAAATACACTCATGCTCCTTACATTTTGAACCCCCAACCCCTATGTGTTTTGCTCTCACACTCAAATATACTTCATTTCTCAACATATTAATACAAACACAAAAACATTAAACTGACCTGTGGTCAGTTTCGACGTCTTTTTTCCCAACCTCTACAACTTTCGTTTTTGAACAACAGAGCAATTTTAGCATTAATTTTTGTTCAGCAAACCAAATGGTCATTATGATAGTATCATTGCAACACACAGATTTCCTGCATTACTAATAAGTGCATAAGTTCACTTCAGTTGAGGAAGCTTAAAACGTTGCCGTATCTTCCAAACCTCAAGTAAATGTGAATGTATCTGGAGACTTTTAAGTAGGTAAACTGTTAAGGACTCTTTCCTCTCCCCTCTACAAAGAAGATAACGGAGTATTAAGTATGTCACGTGAGGTTATGGTAGCAAAACAAGGCATATGACAGTTGGGAGCCTGTCTCTTGAAGCATGTAGCCAGGATTGGTTGGACTCTTCCAGGTCCGACCCACCACAGTTTAACTGCACAGTCTTGCTTTGTGAAATAACCTACTTAAATACAGAAATTACATTTAAACTTTAATTCTTGAAACCTTAAAGTCAAATACTGTATGCTAATTAGGAGGAAACTTGTAATATATTAAAGCTTACCTTTGTTACATTTTTACAAATTGTTTTGTTTAGGTTAAAATGCTATTAATAAGGTAATGGCACTCTAAAATGTTAGGAAGTTTTACCAGGCATAGAAACTAATCATTATTCCATTCTCATAATATTCTGTGAAAACTCAATCATATCATTCGGACCGAATGATATGATTGGCCGAGCGACCTGCCTGTTTTCCCCTTCTGCATTATGTAATTGCGCGCACACTCCCACCCGGAAGAGAGTCTGTTGTGGATCCACGGCATTATAATACATCCATGATCCACGGAGATAGCCATAAACAGCCAGTAGCGACTGACAATGACCGACAAAAGCGGACCACGGTTTCCACCTCCAGCCGCTCCCATGGGGGAAAAGAAAACTATATCAGTAGTGTGCGTTCGCGGAGTGGGAGGGGGCGGTTGGTGGAGGGGAAGGGAGTGCAGGGGTGGGACATAGGAGGGAGGAGGGGTTGTTGCTGTTCAAGTTTTTTCAAAGTGCTGTGTGAAATGCAAGAAAGGTAAGAGTCGCTTTAATATATGTGAAATTACCCTTAAAATCTGCCCAATTCCATGCCAGTACAATGGGGTGAATTATATTTTGTGGTGCTCAAAATCTTGAAAAAGATACTTGAAGCAACAATCTCCCTGTATATGGTTTTCATTGGAACTATTTTCTAGTGAATAAATTGTTCGAAAGAAAACCATTGACTTGTTAGTGACATAACAAGATTCACCTCCTTAATACTGGGGTGGTGGCAGACATTTTGGAGAAGATAACCTAGAGACATAAAAACGTGTTTAGATGCCACTAAGCCTTTGGGTGAACTCACCCTTTAAATCTTGGAGTTCTTAAACACCTTCACCCTACATTTCCCACATTTTGAAAAATCTAAGTAGGTTCAAGAGCGAGAAGGATGATATGTCTCCAGCCCACAAGCATTGTCTAACTGGAAAGATGCTCAGAGCTCCAAAAAGTCTTCATGTATACTAATGTTAAGAAGAAATAAAAACTGATATAAAATTCAAGCAACAGGAACCCTAAATACATTTTCTCACAAACAATAACTCCTTTAGAAGTTGTGAACGAGCAGTACTTCAGAACTCTCCGTGATCACCTGTTGCAGCCAACTCTGCTTGACACCTCATGGAGCTAAAAAGCCTCTCAATGTGTTTCTGTGGGGTGAAACATGTGGGGTGCATTTCTGGAGAGGCTCCTGATTGAGCTGCCGGGTCTTGGCAGGCAGAGGTCACGTCTCCAGCTGTTGTGTTCAAGCGTGTCTCACAAGTTCTTAATGGTGTTGAGGTCAGGAAGTAATACAAGCTGTGACAGCGTCTGCACACCAGCAGTCTTCAGTGCAGGTGTGACCACTGCAGCCGAGTGTGGCCCGATGAACGGCAGCGTTGCTGCTCGTGATGATTTGCTGCACAGTTTCCTCTCTGCCTCACATGACATTATGGAACTCAGGAAACAAAGCTTAGCCTTTACGTCAGAGTGACCTGAACTTTAAATCAGGTGCTTTTTGAAGATAACCAGTGGATGCTGGACCTGAAGGTGATCTTGGTCATGGTGTCTCACTGCACTAGCTGAATTTTTGTTCATTGAGTTTAATAGAAATCTGTCACTCTTTATCAAAGAACACAACCTACAGTTTTACTTTTCGAGAATTTTTTTTACATCAGTGTATATACTATAAAACATCGCCACATTGCCTCTGATGAATGTTCTTCACTATTTAAAATTAAAAATATATTCTAGAAATAACCTCTGACATTGGATATTCATCCAATAAAAAGAGCCAGCTTTAACAGTTTAACAGTTTTAAGCAGATGATCTGATTGATAGTCATGAGAACTGATGGATTGGAAATTGTTTTAAAGCCTCAAACTAGATGGGATTTCCTACAATATATGATTGAATTCTCTACTGGATAGTTGAACGTTTTGCTCCTACACTTCATAGACAAATAAGACTTGGGGGGGACGTGGGGTGACATTGCCCTCCATCAGTAACCCCACCTGTTTTTAATTTTTAATTTTTACTTGTAGTAGTAATGCAGAACTGATCAGAGATCAGGGCGGACATTTTTCAAGCATCTCTGTTTTGGAAAACAGTTGCACTTTTGGGGCCTACCTTTAGGAGAGTAAAGGCATTTTATCGACTGTCTTCTACAAATAACTCCTGTCATGGCAGGAATTTAAAAGAACTCCACTGGTGTCCTAATGTTAGAATTATACAGAAGATGGAAATCAGGCAGATATGTTCTGTGAGAGGAGTGATGAATGCTTGATGATAAAATGCTTTTATAGCCAAATCCTGCATCACTGAGAATTCTTTTGCCAGTTAGGACTGATTTCCTGCTCTGAGATGCTTGACAAATAATGATCCAAATCACTAAGCATTAAAGAGGAAATAATCTGTTCAACTGAAGCATACAGCATCATTGGTGTTACCGTAACTTGTAATTTAGATTTTTATTTAGTATTCTAGTAACTGTATATTGAAAGGATGTAGTCTTATAGAATTCATTTAGTTTATCATCTGCCTTGAAAGTGTGATGAATTACACCACATTATTCAGAATAGAGATATCAAGAAATGTGATTTTTGTATTGTCATAGACCTTTTTTATTATATCAAAACTTTCAGATATGTGCCCTTTAATCGTAAATATTATTCTTCAGTGCTTAGTCGTAAATTATAGATATAAATATCTGTCTATTGCTTGAGATAATTTCTCCAGGACCCAAGGAAATTCTAAGTATGAAAGATTTCGCGATTCAGCTGTAATTTTGGTGAAACACCCCAAAGTGACTTTGCTTTTTTCCCCTTAGCCTTGTTTAAACAAACAAACTGAAACCCACTCAGCTAATAAAAAAAGTTAAATCTTTTTAACTCATTTTGGGAAATGGTGCATACTACAAGTAGTGGAGACAATGAGGCGTCACACACATTTAGACTACCCATTACTCAAATTTGTCATTGTTTGGAGTACTAGGGAGGGGAAGTAAGATAGGCACCAAACGTCTCAAGGGCCCCCGAAGGTTTAAATTTTCTACACAAATACATTTGCTAAATATTTATAATTGCAATCACAAATGGCCATTAAATACATCAAATACATGCTTCAGGCCCACAGTTTTTCTCCATCAGGAAAATCTGTCCAAAACTGTATCTGATTGATCCACAACAGTTCATTGTCATTTATAACACGCAATGTACTCCCATGTTTATTGAGTAAAGCATCACAAAATATTTACATGATAGGATAAGGGTGGTTAAGATACTTTTTATGGTTTTTATAAGTATTCCTTCAAATAAAATAGGCATAGAAAAGATTCAAACAGTCTAAGACCACATCAAAACCACAAATAGCTAACACTGAACTAATTTATTTCAGGGTGTACCACAGTCACTAATTTTGATTGGTTTATACATGAGAAAATGAAGTTTGATCCCTCTCTTTTGATCCCTGCTGTCACTGGGAGTTGCTGTTGCAAATAGCGACTTCTCCCTCTTTTATTGTTTTCCTCCTTTGCCTTTAGTTTAAGTTTCATTGGTTGTTGGCAGGATCACTGTCAAACTTGAGTATTGTTCTGCGTCACACAACAAAAGCACACAATGAAACCCAACATGTCAGGACTGCGAACGGTCCAGGACAATGTTGACAATCTTGATCCAGTCCTCCCACTATGGAATAATCAACAATGGACTTATGAAGTCATGTCTCCTAAAATAACATATTCCCTGCATGGTCCCTTCTACTTGGGGGGCCAAGTAACAGTAGCAGTGCCAGGTTTTAAAATAATCATGTATATAATCAATATATGAATGCACATGGAATTTTATATGTGTCTGACCAGTTTAGTTATGCAAGCAGATGAAATGGCATCAGTTTAAGGGGCCATAACTCAACACCATTAGACAAGCTCTAAGTGAAGCTGTCATTGAGAGCTGTTTTTTTTTTTTTCTTCCAAACCGTGTCAGAAACATTTCACAGAATAAGCACAAGGCTAGTCTTTAAGTACAACTTGAAAATGACTTGAAAGGTTTGGTTTGAAGTTCTGTCAGGGTTCACTGAAATAGCATCTACAAATACACAAACATTTGTCATCATTATGTTACATCAGACAGGATGTCAGTCTTACTGCGACTTTAAATATTACTTTTTGGTACATATTAGTCAGACGTTTAGTAGTTTTTCTTGGCAGTTACACAAAATGTGTCATTGAATTTCATTTTGATAGATTATTTCTATTTCCTTCCTTCCAAGATTTTGCACTTTGAATGTCAAGTTTTGCTTGGATGCAGTGTGGTCACATGATTTTATGTAACTGGCACATGGTCTTTGTTGATTTGTTTCAGTGATTACAGCAGTAAAATGTCACCCAGGTCTAGTAACATACTTATTTCACTTTACAGTAGTTCAGTGTACAGGTACTGGCATGTGTAATGATCAGTTTTGAAAATTTCCTGAGAAGTTAGTTGAGGAAGAGTTTTAAATCTGAGCAAAACAGGCATGTAGTTTCAGGGGAGAAGCCAGTAAGCGTTTAACCACCACAATCTATTCTTTCATTTTCTCTTGATCTCCATTGTAACTCCTTGTTGCATATTTAACTTCATTACTGCTGTTTCTCCATCATATGATCACAAAGCTTGTGTTTGCTTTGCTTGTATCTTCAATGATTTCACAATTTCAGTACATTGTTTCAAGCATTTAATTATAAAACATGAGCACCCTCTACTGGACAAATGAATAACACACTACTGACAATCCCAATATCTCAGTTTGTGAGAGGTGACTTTTCTGTATTTTAACATTTGTGAAACTTCCCAACACTGCTGTTAAACAGTTGAAATTGTAGAAGCTCAGACATATCTTTCAAAATATCATCTTCCAGCCTATTAGTAATGTAGTTTTATGACCATATTTGTTGAATTATATAGGATTAGACACAGTTACAATACAAAAAGCTACTACAGCAATATTCTGCCATATTTGAAACATTTTCATTTTTTTCTGATATCATTAGTGCTTTTAGAGTACACTCAATACATCAACTACCACTGATATAAGGCATAAACACATGCAATACATACTCCCCTCAAAACCTCATGTGAATGTGTCCCTAAACACCAACCAAGGATGGTACCAACTATTCAGCCTGGCTTATAGTCATCAATCTTTTAGTGCAACCGCTTGAAATACACAAACTCTCCTATTAAGGCCTATGAGTGAGAACTAGAATCATGTGGTGTTTCATTTATTCTTTCACGTAATTGCCCCTGAGGTTAAATTCCCTCTAAACCACAGGACACTATATATTTTGGTACTCATGATGCCATGAAGGTACTAATCCTGGCTGCCCCTTTAAGGGTGAGACGGAGACTAACCACACTGGTGTCGCATTTGTGCCTGTCTTTCAGTGAGCCTGCTTGTGACTCATGTGTCACATTTAAATCTTCGTCAGCAAAGGAAGATAGGCATGGGAATAAACAAACTGAAGAACCTGAGTAAATGTATAAAGTCACGAATTCTGACGTGGTTGCTCAGAGACACATTTTTAAGAAGTATCTTACAGTGGCATTGACACTCGTGTGAAACAGTAATTAAATATATGAACAAAACCCTGAGTTGTTGAAGGTATAGTTTGACATTTTGGGAAATACTCTCATTCACATTTTTGCTTGGAGTTCGATGAGAAGGTGGATATTGCTGTCATATCTGTCTTTTGATATAAATGCACGACTGCTACAGCCAACAGCCAGTCAGCTTAGCACTTCAGGAAGTCACTGCTATTGGCAAAGAAATAGTCTGGCATGTGTGTTTCTCAAAATATCGAACTATTGCTTTAAGGACAAACAGTTTGATTCAAGAGATACAGTTCAAGAGTCATACGCCATGGAGGTTGATGTGCCGTAAGATTCTCATCCTGACTATATGAGGGTTAAATCATGTGATGGTCTTACATTTGAAATAAAACCCTGCAGACTGTTGGCCATCTTTGGCACATGATTTCCAAATGCTGGAGAGGAGCTTTTTCTTCTTGTCTCTTAGTATGAGGATATTTCATGAATATCAATGTAGCTTGTGCTTTAGAGAGGGTTTGTCTCTCTAAAAATGACACTTTTGGTTAACTCTTCTACCTGGTTATTTTCATTGGATGCAAAAGGTCACATACACACAAAAGTCATGTTTTATGTTAACAGCTGATTTAGATTAATCAGGGTTGGAATTTAACTAACTTGAAAACATGTTAGATGTTTTAGCACATTTAATATCCCTCATCTTGAAATCTAATAGCAACTAACATTCGCCCTACGTTTAAGTTCCAGCACCTTTTTTCATTTAAAAGATAAACAAGACATCCCCGGCACATATCACCTGATCATTACATAATCAGGTGATATGTGCTCATTGTCCTTCAGTACAAACAAGACAACAGTGATTTTACTGGGCAGCTCCCAGGTGTCAGTAATACAGTAACATTTAATTTAATATTTCTTTCATTTAATAATATAACTAATACAATGACTATACTATTACAACACTCGTTACAACATCATTAAAACCAAAACTAAATACAGACTGAAATATTGTATGCAGTCCATAGTACTTTACCATTTGCCCTTTCCTGCAGCATACCCCAATCATTTGACATAGAGCCATGAAACATTAAACAGAATGCTTAATAAGCTGTGAAGATTAATTAGTTCAGTTATGATGCCATGTCAACAGTCATTGTTCTGTGACAGTTCAGTGATTATTAAGTATATATATATATATATGTATGTTGAGTGGAAGTTTATATCCAAGTCTGTTCAATCTGCTGAGGGAGAACCAAAGTTTGGCTTTGTCATGTGAAGGGTGGCATGTAAAAGGTGATATTACAGATCGGAAAACATAATTGCATAATTTAATATAATAACATAATTTAGTATTATCATCATTGACTTCAAAGAAAATTACCACAGGGCCATATTCTTAAAGCTTCCCAGTAGTGACACTTTGAACATTTTTTACTTTTTTTGGTTTTACATTCACATTTAGGAAGCTGGAAACAGCAAATCATAGCATTTTAACATTTAGCATTTTTAGCATCAATCAATTGTCAAAATAGTATTAATTTTTTGTTGATCAACTAATCAATTAACTGACTACTTGTTGGAGCTCTAGAGTACAGTTCTATAAATTACATGGTGTGGGGTCGATGTTTGTGGTCAATTGTGATCTTAGTAATAATGAGAGTAATATTATAATGCACTACAAGACATCCCCGGCACATATCACCTGATCATGTAATGATCATATCACCTGATCATGTAATGATCAGGTGATATGTGCCGGGGATGTCTTGTTTATCTTTTAAATGAAAAAAGGTGCTGGAACTTAAACGTAGGGCGAATGTTAGTTGCTATTAGATTTCAAGATGAAGGATATTAAATGTGCTAAAACATCTAACATGTTTTCAAGTTAGTTAAATTCCAACCCTGATTAATCTAAATCAGCTGTTAACATAAAACATGACTTTTGTGTGCACTCAACACTGTTTACTGAATATGGTAGAGTCTCTATTAAAGTTCACACACACACGCACACACACACACACACGCACGCACACGCACGCACGCACGCACACACACACACACACACACACACACACACACACACACACACACACACACACACACACACACACACACACACACACACACATACATACATACATACATACATACATACATACATACATACATACATACATACATACATACATACACATACATATATATATATATATATGTTTTCAAAATATTTGCTAAATGTTTATTTTTGTTACTTTTTTGTTCTGAGATTTCCGTTACATGACCAATGAAAGGTTCTAAAAGAGCATCATATCTTGCAACTACACTTCTGCATTGATATCTTCAAATCAGTTTCATTGACTTTCCTACATTCACTTTTTTCTTAGGCTAAACTAAGAACGGTAAGAGTATTATTAATAATAATAATAATAATAATTTATAAATAAACTTTATTTATAAAGCACCTTTCAAAACAAAGTTACAAAGTGCCTCACAGTAAAAACAGATAATGCAAATAAAATATCCAGAATAAAACAATGACAATATACAATAATAATAAAACAAATATCAACGGTTAAGAAAAAGCCATACAATAAAAGTGAGTCGAAATGAGATTTAGGAACCTTCAGTAGGGCCCTGCTGGAGGATCTCAGACAGTGATAAGAGTGAATAGTATTAAATCTGAATAGTATTAGTAGATTACTAGTAAATACTGTTTCTGCGATCCTAGCCTTAATATGTTTTTGCTGATTATTCATCACACATGCCTGCACACACATACACACAAAATAGTGTAATCATACACAAATGAAAGATTATTCATTTTTTACACAATGAATACAGAAATTCACTCACATGCATATTTTTTGTTCCTTTAATCCCTTTTTTCATGCGATAGCTTATTTATTTTTTTATTCTTTCACATTTGGTCTGTGGTCAAAACCAGAAAAGCATTGAGTGGTTTTCCCCTTTGACTGGATTTTCTGCATGACCTGTTGATTGGTCAAGGAGGACTTGAAAAGTGTCACCAATAGAGCTGTCACGTTTTCTTAACTTTACAAATGCACAACAGTAAAATGCCTACAGTGTAATAATGGATATTATTAGTTAAACAAAAAGTGAGGTTTTAAAAGTACTGGAGGACACCAGGGGAACAACTGCTGCTTGCCCAACATACACATCTGTGCCATCACTGGATTTGTTGCTCTTGGGAATTACTTGATACAGAACAGTGATGTTATATGAAACTCTTCTTTGAGTGGTGGGCTAAGAAGAAAAGACCTTGCCAGAGTGACTGTCCTCTACATACTAGCTTCATTATGAAGATTATGGAACATAAAAGCATTTCAGTCAATTTATGTCAGGCATTCATTAATGATTTATTTAACTATCTACAATATTCATATTCAATATGAATTTATGGACGGGTTCACAGAACCCTCTTTAATGACCAGTTTTATCAGGGGCATGAAAGATGTCACATAGCTTTTATTAATGAGGTCAATATTTGAGATGAACTGGTCTTAAAGGCGTAATATACAGGATTTGTTTGTTGGTGTTTCTAGACATACAGCATTCAAAGTTGGCCCCTCCTCCCTGGCTCAGAGAGAGAGAAAGAGAGCAGTGGTGGTCGAACAAGCTAGAGAGTGAATGAAGAGAACAAGTGGAGCCATGAATCAGAGAAATAAAACGTTACATACTGATTGTTTAAAGGTGGTTATGTTCTAAAACACAAATAAAACCGCCCACAACTCCACATAAGCTGCTCGGTTGCCAGAATTTGTGTGAATGCAGAGCTTCATCCTGTCCGCTGTGGCCTCTCTGCTTTGTGTGTGTGTGTGTGTGTGTGTGTGTGTGTAGCTCAGCTCCGCCCTCACTCAAGCAGACACATAGACCTGTAACTCTTTATACATCCATGACACAGAGACAGAGAGCAGAGTGGAGCTGAAGAGGAACACGGAGCCAGTGATGTAAGCAGGCTGCCACACTACAACCTCACACCCTGTGAACTGCTATTGTCTGGGGGCTACATACCTACTGCCCAAAGGTTGACACCCAGAAGCATCCCAAACACAGCAAAATAAAAAAACTGGCAGAGGGCAGAGTCTCTGCAGATAAATACACCGCCACACACCTCTAGTGGGTCATAAGTGATGATTGAGAATAATTTTTTTTTTTTATGAGTTTATATTGTGTTTTTAGGAAAATTCTGCATAGTTTCCCTTTAACTTCAGCATATTGTTCAAAAGTAAATTTTCTGAATTAAGATGTGATACAGAGTGAAGATGAAGAATTTACAAATATTTATTTGATGCAAGTTATACAGATATTTTTTGTAAATTACAGCAAATAACTAAGAGAAATGTCAAGTATTTTTCTTGTACAAATCAAAAGCAAAAGAAAAAAACTTAAAATGTTCATAAATTGAGATGATAAACTCCCAGTCTGAAAAAATGTTTCCTCACGAAACAATACCTAGAAGCTTTGATAGCATCCTGTATTATTCACTAAATATGCGTAGAGATGCTCTTATTTTGCGCATAAAATAAATGCGCACGCAAATTACTGTCATATTCATGACACGTGTGCACCACATGCTTGTCATCGGTATTCAACATACTACCACGCCCCAATTTCTCTATAAGGAAAGCTCTGTTGGAGCGGTGCAGCAGTGGAGAGAGCTGTTACTCTGATGATGGGTGGTGATAGTAAAATTGTAGAAAAACTTAACTGCTAGTGAAATGGAAACAATGGTTTCAAAAGACAATGCCAGAAAAGGCAGACTTGGCTGATAAACTTAAATGTTGCAGATTTAGGCCCAATCATTTTAAGATAATTGTGGTTCTAATATGCTGTCTACATTGAATAAATATTGACTATATCATTTTTTTAAGCACTTTATGAATAAGGCCACATGTCTTGAATCCAGTGGATTAACCTAAAAGTATTACTATGACACAATATGTATGTTTATAATGAAAATGTAATATGTAAACAGACTACAGCCACTTGGACATTTTACTCAGTTTTTGTGAAGATATATATATTTTTTTGATTTCTTGAAGAATATAATGATACATCAGTATTAATAATGTTAATTAAGTTGTGCTGTGTTGCAACATCATTATAAGCATATTTTATATACACATTCTTGCACCAATTAAATCATTTTGCAATCATGAAAGAACCATCCTTAAAGGCCCAATCTGTAACTTTACTATGTTTGCAGAGTTTGACCTATAGATGAAAATCTGCATTTGTATTTCTCAATTTTTCATAATTCCAAATATACGTCCATTTCCTCAAAATAATTTATTCTACAAACCAACATCCAACAGCCACAGAAAACACTCACAACTCACATTTAGTTGTCATCTAATGTTAGTCCCTTTCCTTATAGGTGGTGACAAGCAGATCTGTTTTTATTTAAGGATTGCAGATTTGGTCAATACTTAGCTTTGTTTTGTTTTTTAACTTGCATTTGTATATGCTGTAACATTTTGGTGTATGTCTTGGAAAATAGTTTGAGAGTTATATTTCTTTATATTTACAAAATGTCCTGCTGTTCTTTTTTCTAACAGCCAAAGAGGACAGTGAACAAGTAAAGGCTGACAGTGACACTGTAGCTCCACCAAAACAATCTCCAGAGGAGCCCTCTACAGGTGCTGCTCCCTCTTCCCAGCCTGTTAGTGAACCAGCTCCACCACAGAGCCAATCTCAAGAAAAAGTAAAGGAGTCAATCAACAGTGGTGTGTCAAAGCAAAAACCTGTAGAATCAAAACCCTCTATACCACCTACTTCAACAAAATCTACTCCTCCAGTCACACAATCACCAACCACCTCAGCCTCCAAACATCATGAAACAGGGGCCCTTATGGTCACCAAGACCACATATGTCATACCAAAGAAGCAGTCCGGGCCACAGCCATCGTCCAGCCATGTGTCAACCTCAGCATCATGTCAGAAGGCTCCATCAGCCCCCACGCTGCTGAACGAAACCAGAAATCTGCTGGTGCCGCCTGCTCCCAGTGCTCCCTCCTCAAGACCCTCTCAGCCCAATAACCAGGTCAGACAGAGCATCCAGCGCTCCCTTACCAGCATCCTGGTCAAAAGGTGAGAATTGTTTGACATATATACTGTACATTTTATACATAATTCAATGAAAGCATCTGTCTTGGATTTTTTTGATAATATAATTGTCATATTGTATTGTCATAAATACATGCTATACTCTATTGATGAATTTGATATGCAAATTGCATATTAGCCCTTTGAAAAGTTAGTGATGGTGGTAAAAGTATATCATACAATAACATACTTATATCTATAGCATTTAAGAAAAAAGATACAGTTTTCAGTTTTAGGTTTAATTTTTATTTCTGTGTTATGCTAAACATAAGATTATAAGGCACCACTATTTTACAAACCAAGTACTGCACTTTTCCAAGAATGAAAGTGTAAAAATTGCATCTCAATCTGTATAAGCAGTAATGTACAAGACATTATTTGACTAACTTTCTTTTCATTTGTTAAGGGTATGTGATTGTGAGGATTTGGAGATGTCTGAGAGTGATGTTGCAAAGCTTGTTGCAAACATTGAGATGGAGATGTTCGACATATTTCGCAACACAGACAGCAAATACATGAACAAGTACAGAACTATAATGTTCAACCTGAAAGACCCAAGAAACAAGGTTTGTTCAAAGTTGATATAACATTTTTTGTGTGCTCTGTTCTTGCCATACAATTGAAATACTACTGTCTGTATTGTATAGTAGGGTTCTGTAGGAGCAACTTATTTTTTTGGCAATCTGACAATCCAGTTATTGGTTTTCTCTAGGGCTTGTTGTATCGGGTCGTACGTGGAGAGATCAGTCCCTTCAGACTGGTCAGGATGAGCCAGAAGGATATGCAGGCTACCAAGCTACCAGAACCAAGTGCAATAGAAAGACCAGAGGTAAAGTGTAGTAGGCATAAAACATAATGCTTTAATGCATTAAGCTTGAACTTATTATCAGGCCTCGGAAGGGTCCAGCACTGTGTCATAAATGGTTATCTTTCATTGTGTGTGTGTTTCTAGGTCAAGGATGCAACTGCTAAAGCAACAAGTTTGCTGCAGAAGCCTGAAGCAGTGAAGGTTGATTTGCCTAGTTTAAATCCCCCTAGGCCTGACAGAAGAACTGATAGCACGGTGTGTACCCATATCATTTGTATAAAATTGGCGGAATTGCAATTTAAAAAAATATAATCATTATATTGTTTCTTCTAACCCTTCCCATACAAACGTATCATTTCTCATGACTATGATATATTTGTGGGTTAAGTCTTTTTGTTTGTGTTGGTATGTGTTCCTTCCCAGGAACAAAAGGGAAGTCTTCCTACTCCTGCTGTCAAGACCAGAGCAAGCCAGCCAAGCCAGGGCAGTGCTGTACCAGATATTCTTTCCTGTATGCTTAAGGATACAACATCAGAACACAAAGCTCACCTCTTTGACCTGAAATGCAAGATATGCACAGGTGAATTAAAGATTGTTTGGCATTAACAGTGCAATATTTAGTAGACTTTATTATTTAATTGCCACGAGTTGTTAGTTCATTTGCTCAAAGTAGATTCTTATTCCTTCTTAGGCCAGATGCTACCTGGGGAAGAGGAGGAACCCGCAAAGAAAAAAATAAAGGTGTCTGAACCTAGAGATAAGTATTATCCTCCATGGAGAAGGTCTGCAGGAGATGACTCCCCTCTGCGGGCACCACCTGACTCACCTGATATGGATTCTCCAACATTTCCCCAAATGGACCGTTCATCCCCCCTTACCATTGACTCTCCAGTTTTGACTATAGTTGAATCCCCTGCTTCCCCCATTATGGATTCTCCAGCCTCCCCTACTTTAGAGTCTCCTGCTTCCCCTGTCATGGAGTCCCCTGCATCTCCAACTCCAGACTCCCCTAAAGCTCTAACAACAAAGAGAGCATATACACCAGTTGTGATTCCAGCTGTCTCTACAGTAACCATTACAAGGCGTGACCCTCGTACTGCTGCAAGCAGGATATCTGCTTCATCCAGTGTAACCTCTGGTCCCAATACAACCCATAACCGATCAGCCTCTTATGCCCCTCTTAAAGAGATGAGCTCTGTCTCTCCGTCAGCACCAGCCTCTTCACTACGACCAAAACAAACAATACCTAAGTCTATCTTAATGAAGCCATCTTCCTCAACAGACCCCAGACTCTATGGCACATCTTCAAGGTATTTAAAGAACCTAGGAATTAAAAAAGTGTAAGAAATGAGTGCTGTTCTGTATTACGTAGGATACATTTGAGTGAAATCAGCATAATGTGTGGATAGGATTGTTATTGTGCTGTTGTGGTTTGTATTTCAGAACAGTGATCTCTGAATCCCCCGCTGATGGTGAGACATCTCAGTTCCTGGCAAAGCAAGACATTTTGTGGAAAGGCTTCCTTAACATGCTCACTGTAGCCAAGTTTGTCACCAAGGGATATCTGGTTTCAGGATCTGCTGAAATTCTAAAAGCGGTATAAAACAAAATAATGACTTTTTTCACATACAGCTGTATCAACAAAGACCCATCATTGTCTTGGGAGCTGAAGTGACAAATATACAAACTTTTTTCTTGTGTGTAGGATCTACCTGACACCATACAAATTGGAGGACGAATCATGCCTCAAACAGTGTGGGAATATGTTGCAAAACTAAAGACCTCTGTTACAAAGGCAAGCAGTATATACAGTATTTCTTTATTTGTCATGTTCAGTAATGTTCAAAATATATCAACATTATACATCTTTTATTTTTGTTTTTTGCTTGTTAGGAGTTATGCGTGATCCGGTTCCACCCTGCAACAGAGGAAGAGGAGGTGGCCTATGTCTCCTTGTTTTCCTACTTCAGCAGCAGAGGTCGTTTTGGTGTAGTCGCCAATAACAGCCGTTCCATCAAGGATGTATATCTTGTACCGCTTAGTGCAAAGGAATCAGTCCCATCTATTCTACAACCTCTTGAAGGACCAGGTGTGCTACTGCTTTCACTTCTGTTTGTAATCTTATATAATTTCATGTATTATTTGCAAGTACCTATAATAACACCTTTAAGGCATAACAGGTTATTTTCAGCCTGTAATATTTCACGAAATGAATAATCTTTTATTTATACAGGAGTTTTTTTGTATTTTAATTTTAAAACAATTAGAATGAGTGTGGTAACAAGGGGTTGATTTTCATTACACTTAAAAAATAGACAAATGTTATTTTTCAGTTAAATGCCATCTCTCACTTTTATCTCTTAACCTTCCTTTATTATAATGTCACCATTTTTTAAATTCAAAATGTATCCAGTTCTTACTTTTTATTTTGTATGCTTTCCATTTTTGGAATTAGAACATATTAAATCTGCTGACAGCATTATTGTAATTCAATCCAACAGAATCAGTTGTTGGCTAAAAATATTAAATGCAGCAAAATCAAGCATTGCTATAAACAGTTACTTGAACATTAGCCATAAGCAGTATAAAACAAATTATATTAGTAACGTATAATAAATGTAACAATTATTTATTTACCTATTTATTAACCTCTGTGTCAGCTCAGATTTTACAATATTTATTTTAATTATTGGTATTGCAGTGCTGTCCCTAATTATTGATGGATACATTGGTGGTTGAGAGTCCTAAAGTCCTGTGCCCTGTAAGAATTATTTAAACTATCTGACAATAATTGTCAGTTAAACAACAACAACAATAACAACAACGACAACAACAACATCAAAAGGAACAGTGAAGAGTCAGTATTAAGAATTTCATTTTGAGTCGTTGAAATGACTTACTTATTTTACTTTTCTGTATTTCACAGGACTTGAAACGAACCGGCCCAATCTTCTTCTGGGTCTGGCAATCGTCCAGAAACCAAAACGCCTTGGAAGCTTGCCTCAGGAAATTGAAGAGAAGAGACCCAAAGTTCATATGTCTAAAGACCCCATGTGGATCCCTAAACCTCCAGTCCTCTATGGCTCTGACAAATTGGAGGTATTCCAACCCTATGATCCAGAGACTCCTGCTAGTACCACCCCTCCTGGTTCACCTTCCTTCCCTGGGTCACCATCAGACTCCTCCTCTTCTGGCTCCGTCACCATACCATCTCTTTTGACTTCCATTAGAGCGACTGTTTCTACCTCAGCCACTGTTGCTGTCACTCAGTCCACCTCTAATAACAATTCTGAAAAGAATCCACTACAGACTATCTTGAAGACTTTGTTTCGCAATAAACAAACTGACTCCATGGTCTCTGATGAACGTTCAACCACAACAGCAGCAACAAAAGTAAGTGCTAAGATGCTCCCATTATTTTCCCAGGCATCTGGGTCAATGGTGGATCCAATTGTTCAACAGTATGGACATAAATCCAAAGTTAAAGAGATAGAAGAAGAGGAAAATGACTTTGACCGACCATATGACCCAGAAGAGGAATATGATCCAGCAATGGGATATAGAGTGGTTTCACCACAGAGCATAGAAAAAATTAAAGCAGATTGCACTGCACTATCCGCCTCTGTAGATGATGATGTGGCCTATGATCCAGAAGACGAGACTATCTTTGAAGATATTCAAAGTGATATTGTTGTAACAAAGCCCCTTGTTCCAACTCAAATGTCAGATACTCCATCATGCCCGACACCAATTTCCACCCAAGTTGTAACACCAACTCCCACTTCCACCCCAGCCCAAACCTCTAACCTTGCTGCAGTTCCACAGAACCTCCCTACAGGCACTGTGGTTGTCTCAGCTGCAACACTTACTGAACAACAGAGGATGCTTGAGGAGCTTAATAAGCAGATTGAAGAACAAAAGCGGCAGTTAAAGGAGCAGGAAGAGGCACTTCGACAACAGAGAGAGGCTGTGGGTATGTTCATGGCTCACTTTTCAGTTTCTGATTCCCTGATGTCTCCCCCACAAAAATCTCTACCTCTCAGTCAGCTGTCATCTCAGCAGAGTGGCATAATGCAAACAGAGTCGAGGCCTTCAGAATCAACAGACAAGGCCAGCAACCTTTCAGAGGCTATGGACAGTCCAAATGTAGATTCACAAACTGTCCATCCAGATGACACAAATGCCATCTCTCATTTAAAAAATGAGACAGATACTGTTACAGAACAAGATGAAACACAGGAAAATGACAATTATTCCTCTGCTGGAGAGATTGAAGATTCTGATGTAGCTTATGATCCAGAGGATGAATCACTTTTTAATGAAATTCAAGAGGATGTATTTCAAGGAACCAGTATAAAAACTCGGGATTCATCTTTGTCTAGAGCAGGGCACAAGGGCGCTACTTCGAATTCATACCACAGCAGAAAGCAAAGACCATCACCAAAGAAGCGGAGTCACCGTGAAAGGGACCACCATAGAAGTCCCTCAAGAAAATCACAGCGGCGTTCACCTTCACATTCCCGGAGACGTAGAGAAAGGGATAGACACAGAAGAAGTGAAAGGGACAGGTCAAGGCATGGAGCTAGAGACCCGTCTGAACGCCAGGCTCGCCATCGTAAAGAGCATACTACACACCGCCGTTCGCATGGGCGTAGAAGGTCCCCATCATCTGCCAGACAAAAAGACTCTGTGTCCCTTTCACCAAAACAACATAGTGGATCTTCCACTCCTACCATTGAGAAACCAAAGCATGTAAGCGGCCAGCTTAATACTGCGTTAGACCCTGTTGTTGGACAATGTGTAGAAAGTAACACAATACCTTATACACCAGTTACTATAAAAAGTGACCCTGATGGACATCAGTTAAAGTGTAATCTTTTTGATACTACAATTCCACAACAAAAGGGCCTTGAGAAAGTCTTTTCACATGCACTTCTTCACAATGTCAAGCTTGAGATTTCAGAACCACCAAAATCCAAAGAGCTTCAAAAACACTCAGTTAGTGACCATGTCAACACAGGTACTAGTTCTTCAACACAGGTGGATAAACCCCCTGAACAAGAAACTGTGCTTAATAGCAAAATTGAAAGTACGGTTCCACTAAGAGAAATTGATCCCCCCATTCGAGATTCTCCTGAGAGCCCTGATCCAGACCCCCGGTTTGTGCAACCTATCAACATAGGAAGGAGTGAATCTGTTAAGATTGAGGAAATCAGAGATCCTGAGAAACATATTAGTGGGTTGATGCCACTAATCAAAATAGAAAACAATTGTCTGCCTATTGGAGTTCAAGCAACACTGTCCAAAATACAGTGGCCTACTGTTGAAGGCACAGACAAACAGACAGAAGGCGAATGTACAGACCTAAAGCATCCAGAAATACTGGGTCAAGGGAGGGCACATTCAAATCCAGCTACAGGAGTAGGTATTCAGGGTTCAGATATTAAATTCCCAGGACCAGATATTAAAGGCCCTGGACATAGAAAGTCACAGATAGATTTAAAAGAAACAGGAATTAGATTTCCTGGGTCTGATATCAGAAGTCTAGACATGCCTAGCATAAACGCGAACCTTTGGAGTCTTGAACCACATACACAAGACCAAGCTGTAAGCAGTCAGAAGAAACATTGGAGGGACCCAGAGATGCAGAATGCAGAGTCAAGCATGAAAGATCCAGCTATTCACTGCCCTTCGAGTCTGGGTACAAGGGAGGCAATTGTAGTAGATGAGAGGAGAAGCCAAGATGTTAGTTGTCTACAGAAAGGTTTGCTGAGTCTAAAAACAGAAGAGCAGAGACAGGCAGAAAAAACAGATGGCAGACCAGGTGTTATGGATACAGGGGGTCCACAGACACAAGGCAAGGCTCCAGATATTATAGGAAGAAGTAGACACCTAAAAGATATAGATGACAGTCCACATACTGGTGGTATGAGGGCTTTAAGTGTAAGAGATCCAAGTCCAGATATGAGAAGTGCAGATCCATCTTTTAGGGGTTCAGGAATAGTTCAAAGGCACTCAAGGCATGATGGCAGTCCAGTTTTAGAAGAAAGGGGCCCTCAGAATAGGGGTTTTCAGCCACATGGAAGAGATGCGGACTTGAGCAAGAGGCATAGCAGTCGAGAAAGGAGTTTAGATTCAAATGCATCTACAGGTTCAGAGAGCAGAGTTGTAAGAGCATCTCCAGCAAGGACACAGGAAAGGTGTGGACCACAAAGAGGACGAGATGTACCCATGAGAGGACAAGGGCCAAATATGAATTATCAAAGTGCTGGGTCTAATATGTCCTGCTTTCGACAAGACAGAAGTGGGCATAGAGAAGATTTCAAGGAGCCATGGTCAGATATTGGGGTTGAAAGTAATGTGCATGGCCCTGACATGAGAGAATCAGAAGACATGCATAATTTAAGAAGGACAGATATGAGAGGAATAAGTTATATGGGGCCAGGTCAAGATTTAGGTAGTATGGGTGGCTCAGATACAAGAGGTGATAGAAGTTCCAGGAGTTCAAGTACAGAAATTGGAGAAACAGGTCCAAATAAGAGGGATGAAGGCATGCAAGGAAGAAATATACCGACTCCAAGGCTCGAGAAAAGAAATGAACAAATGGGTCAAGAAGACAGAGGTCCCATTCCAAACATTACAAATCAAGATTGGAGAGATTCAAGACTAGGTGGTGTATGCCCTGATATAAAGGATGAGAGAATTCAAAATAGAGCTTTGGGTCCACATATGAGGGATCCAAATTGGAGTAGTCCAGCATCAGACATAAGAGATGACTGGAGAGGGCCTGATAGGAGAGGATCAGGGTCAGTTAGAGGAGAGCCATTTATACAAGACAAATGGAGAATCCATCAGTCTGACAGGAAAAGCCCAAACATGGAGAGCCAGGGGCCTGACAGAAGAAGTGCTGGAGGCCTGGACTTTAGAGAATCAGGGCCCGAAATGAGAAATCCAAACATGGAGGGCCTGAGGCAAGACAGGAGAGGAACAGGAGGCCCAGACTTCATGGGACCAGGGTCTGAAAGGAGAGGCCCTGATATGGAGGTCCCAGTGCATGACAGGAGAGGACCAGGAGGTCCAGATAACAGTGGACCAAGATCTGAGAGGAGAGGTCCAGTTATGGATGGTCTAGGATCTGGCATGAGAGGACCAAGGGGTCCAGACTTTGTGGAAG
Organism: Scomber scombrus; assembly: GCF_963691925.1. Taxonomy (NCBI): domain Eukaryota; kingdom Metazoa; phylum Chordata; class Actinopteri; order Scombriformes; family Scombridae; genus Scomber; species Scomber scombrus. The sequence continues at coordinate 22,260,222 of NC_084979.1, read as the reverse complement.
CAGGGCTTGAAAGGACAGGCCATGAAGGTCCACATTTTAGAGGACCAGGACCTGAAATGATAAATCCACCTATGGAGGGTCCAAGACCTGACATGAGAGGACCAGCAGGTCCAGACTTTAGGGGACAGTGGCCTCAAAGGCAAGTCCCTGATATGGTTGGTCCAGGGCTCGGCAGGAGAGAACCAGGAGGTCCAAATGTCTGGGGGCCAGGACCTGATAGGAGAGGACCTAGAGGTCCAGATTTCTGTGGACCGGGGCCTGAAAGGACACATTTATCTATGGAGGGTCCTGGACCTGAGAGGAGAGGACCTGGAGGTCCAGATTTCAGAGGTCCAGGAACTGAAAATACAGGTCCTGCCATGGAGGGCCCAGGACCTGACAGAAGAGGGTGGGGAGGTCCAGATTTTAGTGGACCAGGGTATGAAAAAAAAGGTCCAGTTATGGGAGGTCCAGGGCCTGACAGGAGAAGACCTGGAGGTCCAGATTTCCAGGGACCAGGGCCTGAAATGAGAGGTTCTTCTATGGACCACCAAGGGCCTGATAGGAGAGGACCAGGAGGTCCAGATTTCTGTGGACCAGGGCCTGAAAGGACACGTTTACCTATGGAGGGGCCTGGCAGGAGAGGACCGGGAGGTCCAGATTTCAGAGGACCAGGAACTGAAAATACAGGTCCGGCTATGGAGGGTCCAGGACCTGAAAGAAAAGGACGAAGAGGTCCAGATTTCAGTGGACCAGGGTCTGAAAGGAGAGGTCCACCTATGGGAGGTCCAGGGCCTGACAGGAGAGGACCTGGAGTTCCAGATTTCTGGGGACCAGGGCCTGAAATGAGAGATCCTTCTATGGACTATCAAGGGCCTGACAGGAGAGGACCAGGAGGTCCAGATATAAGAGGGCCTGTGTACGAAAGGAGAGGTCATATGGAGGGCCATGGACCTCACCGGATGGGACCAGGAGACCAAAACACTGGTGGACTGGCTCTTGACAGGAGAGGTCCATATATGATGGGTCCTGGGCCTGACTTCATAGGTCCGGGGCCACACAGTAGAGAACAGGGAGGTCCACATTTCAGGGGTCCTGGACCAGAAAGTGGACATCTTAATATGGAGGGCCCTGGGCCAGATGGAAGCGGTCCAGGCATCATGGGACCAAGGCCTGAAAGACCAGGTTCTGGTGTGGAGGGTTCGGGGCCTGATAGGACCGGACAGCGAGCACCAGAATTCATGGAAGCAGGGCCTGATGGAACAAGACCATGTATGGAGGCTCCAGGGCCCATCAGGAGAGGGCCAATAGGTCCAAACATGAACAGACCAGGGCAGCATTCAGGTCCAAACATTGAGGCCCCAGGGCCTGATGGAACAAGACCATGTATGGAGGCTCCAGGGCCCATCAGGAGAGGGCCAATAGGTCCAAACATGAACAGACCAGGGCAGCATTCAGGTCCAAACATTGAGGCCCCAGGGCCTGATGGAACAAGACCATGTATGGAGGCTCCAGGGCCCATCAGGAGAGGGCCAATAGGTCCAAACATGAACAGACAAGGGCAACATTCATGTCCAAACATTGAGGCCCCAGGGCCTGATGGAACAAGACCATGTATGGAGGCTCCAGGGCCCATCAGGAGAGGGCCAATAGGTCCAAACATGAACAGACCAGGGCAACATTCAGGTCCAAACATTGAGGCCCCAGGGCCTGATGGAACAAGACCATGTATGGAGGGTCCAGTGCCCATCAGGAGAGGGCCAATAGGTCCAAACATGAACAGACCAGGGCAAAATTCAGGTCCAAACATTGAGGCCCCAGGGCCTGATGGAACAAGACCATGTATGGAGGGTCCAGGGCCCATCAGGAGAGGGCCAATAGGTCCAAACATGAACAGACCAGGGCAACATTCAGGTCCAAACATTGAGGCCCCAGGGCCTGACTGGAGAGGTCCAGAAGGCCCAGATTTTAGGGGACCTGGTCCAGAAAGAAGACCTCCAAATATGGAGGGAACAGGACACAGCAGGAGCTTTCCAGGAGGCCCACAGTTCAGTGGTCCTCAGCCTGAAAGGAGACCGCCAGAAATGGGGGGGCTAGACTCTGATAGAAGAGGTCCACACTTCAGAGGAGTGGGGCCAGATAGAACTGTTATGGAGGGTCCAGGGCCCAATAGGAAAGGTCCAGGAGGTCTAGATATGGAGAGCCGAGGATCTGACTGGAGAAAATTAGGTGGTCCAGACATTAGAGGCCCAGGCCTCAGACAGAGAAGTCCAAATATAGAAAATCTAAGACGGGATCTAAGAAGGGATGACTGGGGAGGGGCTGACTTTGGAGGGTCTGAACCTAACCAAGAAAGTCCAGATATAGAAGGCCATGGACCCGATAGAACAGGTCGAAACTTGATAGGTCCAAGGCCTATAAGGAGAAATACAGAAGGACCAGGGCCAGAGGGGAGAGGCATGGACATGGAGGAACAATGGTCAGATGGAAGAGGGCCCTACATGGGGGCCAGGGGAAATGATAGAGAGTGTTCAGGAGATGAATGGAAAAGACACGGCAACAGAGATCCAGGGCCTGTTCAAGGAGGTCTAGATGAGCAAGGCCAAGAACATGGTAGGGAAGGTCCTTACAATGAATGGAAAGGCCCTGGGTGTATTGAGCCAGGGCCCATATGCAGGCCTAATATGCAATTTCCAGGGCACAGGAGAGGTCCCAGAGATGATTGGAGTGGTCCTGATTGTAGTGGTCCAGGGCCTTTCCAGGATGATCCAGATAAAATGTGTCCAGGGCCTGGTAGACGAAGACCAGGAAATGATTGGAGAGAGCCTGATAGAGGGGGAGCTGGACCAAACAGAAATGGACCTGATTTTTTCAGAAGGGAAAGAGATCCAGATAGAGGACAAGGCCATGATAGCGGTCCAGGCATGAGAGGACCAGGGTCAGATATGAGGAATGACAGGAGGCAGCCAGACTTCAGGGGGAATATGAGAGGGCTAAACATGGAAGGACCTGGGCCTCATAGAGGAGCTCCAGATATGATAAACTTTTGCCAAAACAGAAATCCAGATTTAAGACAGCCAGGCCTTGAAAACAGAAATTCAAATATTGAAGGTCCAGGGACTGACGGTAGATGTACAGATCTTCAAGTGCGAGGATCTGAAAGCCAAGGTGTGGCTATGGAAAACCCTAGACCAGGTAGACAAGGATTTGAAAATGATTTTAGGAGGGAAAGGAGAGGTCCAGGCATGAGAGGGCTGGGGCCTGATCAAACAGATATGATGGGCCCAGACCCTGAAAGTTTAGATGTAAGACAAGGATCTGGGAGGTGGGATACAAACACTGGGGGACCTGGGTCTGATAGAAGAGGTCCAGACTTTGGTGGTCAAACAACCAACAACAAAAGAAGAGGCCCAGAGTTGAGATGTTCAAATATGTCTGCACCACCTAATTTCAATAGAGGGAGTCATCAGGATACCCAAATCCAAGGCCCTAATGATCAGCATCCTGCACAAGTCAATAGGCCCCTAGATCCAGCTCCAAACAATGGAGGACAATCATGCCCTGGTTTTGAAAACCAACAAAATCAGCAAGCAGTAAAACCCCAGAGACACAGAGCTGCATTACTTCCCACTCCAACAGAAGGTCTCATACGTTTTCCAAATCGTAGGATCAACAGTCCTGATGTTTTCAGCCCAAAACAAAAACAATTTGGCCACCCAACAGACAGGGAGTGGAATAGAGGTAGACCAATGAGTCGAGAAAGAGAGTTGGTCAAAGAGCAAAGGCAGGAGCAGGAGCAAAGTCCTGCTGGTAAGTTAAGCATACCTGTAGAGGCAGGTACAGGAGGTGGAGAAGAAAAAAAGGAAGAGGGTAATGCCTAATAAATACTTATAAAAGCAGTGTTAAACCAAGTTAGACACAGGCTGATACTAGACCGGCAAAAACATAGAATAACACACAGTGAATGTATTTTGTTCAAGGGGAATGTTTGTCCATGTCATATTAAAATCATAACATGACCTACAGGCAAAGCCATGCGAAAGATATTATAGCTTGATATGGACATGCTCAGAGGCATTTCAGTTTATTATGTTCTAGTTTGTCTATTTCAAAGTAGATGTGTTTATTTTTGTTGTTTGATTATGACTAAATGCCTCTTAAACCTAATTGATCACTTGTAAATTCAAGTCATGCATCTCTTGGAAACAGTCAGAAATGCAGAAATGTTTTGTGTACATTTTTTTGTTGTTGTTTTTTTTTTTACATAGCCATAGTGTCAGTTAAGTAGCCTTTATCTGACATTTATGTTCTACTGCTGATAAAAAATAATGGCTGTTCTTGTTCTTTAAGAATGCAACGTTAATAAAATGACATACCTTTTTAAATCTGTATTTAGTTTGATTTTGTCAACAATATTTTTTTCCACAGCTATTTGAACAGTACTCACACCTGTTACTAAGATAAGCACTGCGATAACATTTTGTAGAATATGATTAATTTCTGGTTCATACATTCTAGAGCCACACTTAAAAACCCTATGCTAAGATGTCATCTACATGAAATGGAAAGAGTTTTTCTAATAGCATATTGGGTTGGATGAGGTGTAGTCTATTTCGTCTCTTCACAAGCAATGTCTATAAAAATGCATGACAGTACAAATCCATTGTATGTCGGCTTGGTGCAAGGCAAGAACCTGAAAACAGACATAAAAGCTGGTTTGTAATATTTTTAGCTATGTAATTAATATCAGTGGATCAAGAAGTATTCACGGACTAAAATGAAAAAAGGAATACCACAATTGAAAAATACATTCAAAATCTGTCTTGAATGTTAGTATGGTTAAGTACAATATGTACAAGTGTCACCAGCATACAGAACAATTATCCTGCTAGTACATTCATGAGTAAATATTATTTTACTTTTGTAGTTGGTCAAGCTCATTTTAATTACTGTTGTGTAGTTGATAACAACGTATGATACTTTATAAGCAAATTAAGTTTTGTGTCAATCTGCAAAGTAACATAAACTACAGCTGTCATATAAATGGATTAAGTAGTGTAATATTTGTCTCTGAAATTTGGTGGAGTAGAAGTATGAGGTGGCACAAAATATAAAAACTAAAGAACCTTAAAATTGTTCCTATATACAATATTTGAGTACATAGTACACTAATACTGTGAAATTCCTTCTCTGAATATATCCATATAAAGGTTAAGTATAATGACACAAAAAAGTTTTTTGTTTGCTGTAATAATTCCTCCTGTCCAAACTGGTCATATTTCAGGTTTCCTTGGACAGTGTTACCGTGGTGAGGACATCTATAGTCTCAAAGATAGGGAGTTTTCCACAAGAAAGGCGTAAGTTTGGAAGGTTTTCCACTTGATTTGACCAACCCAGACTGCTGAGTCCTCATGTTAGCTTTATTATGATTTAAATATATTTTTGCATAGAACAAAGACTGGGTTTAATCCCCCATCACTGATTTTGAAATGGCTTTAAGAGGGGATCTCTTCACAGTAGACAGGAGGAATGATAACAGCATGCAAAACTTATATATATATATATTACTCTAGTGTGTCATGTAGATATAATTGTCTACAATCATTAAATTGCAGTATGCAGTCATATTTCCTCAATAACATGGGTTAAAACTAGGGTTTTGAGGATAAACCACTGTTGTTTAATTAGTTTTCACATATATTTCTTAATGGCTGTTCCTATGACAAGCAGGTGGGGACAGATTAGCAAACAAGGAAGAGGGAAGGGGGAGCCAGGGGGACCTAGTCTGCTTGTGGCAATATTGTCCCCAAGCCTCCACAGCCATCTGCAACGCTCATGGTGCACCAGAGGGGGGCAACACCATCCAGTTGAATCTGGTCCCTCATCAGGTAAGTATACAAATTGTGCTTTAGCCACAAGTCACAAAAACATCCAGTTGTAGTAAATCACCACTGTTACATATTAGCCATATTGCAATCACTAACTTCCTAGCTACTGAATGATCATGAATAACTTAATGGGTCTTCTGGTCTATCTATTCAGCATAGGAAACATGACCTTGGACAGTGTTGGACATTTATTCATATTCATATTATTCATATCCACTATGATTTTTAGCTCTCTTTTTTAATGGAGCTGTTAACAACTCAGGCATCTGAAATGTGAACTACACACTGTTTTTTGTTAGACTTAAAAAGCCAAAAAGGTTGAAACCACTGGTTTCATCTTTCACATCTATCTATCAGCAAAAACATAAAATACACAAACACACACACACACACCTCACAATATGTAAATTATACTGTAAGTATTTTTGTTAAAAAGGTTAGAAAGACACTTTGTGTTATTTTGCTAAAATGTTCAAATAAACTGAAACAAGCCCTCCTTTGACAGTTTTCAGTCCAGCCATTTTCAGTGGACATTGAGAAGCTGCTGGAGGTTGATAGCAGTACACCTATGTCTGTAGTAGTCTAATAGTAATTTTAATACTACTAGTAGAAATACTCAAGTGAAGTAATTGGTAAGTATGTTGTAATTTACTTCGAAATGGGGTTTAAGCACAGTGCTTGATTAAATGTGCTTAATTACTTTCTGATTTTAAAGAGCTGTTTATAGTATTTCTGATTTCTTTTCTTTTTTAATAGACATATTGAAAATAAACAAATTATAGAATATGTACATACTTTAGATGCATATTCCCATTTTCAAGATTTTAACAATACACAAAAATAATAGAAATAAAAACACACAAAAACCAAAACAAAAAATAAATAGATCAATTAAGTAAAAAAAAATAACAACAAAAACAACTACAATACTACTACTACTGTTAGTACTACTACTACTAATAATAATAATAACCCACTCCCTTACCTCCCCCCACCCTATGGTACATAATTCAAAATCATTTGGTTTATATTAAGGTAAAAAAAAAGCAAAGAAAAAAAAAAGGATTGACATAATTACTTACAATAAACAATACAATAAAGAAAAATACAATGAAGTCCAGAAAAAAATAAGCCAAAATAAACAGACAAAACAGTCATTAGGATCTAATAGTTATATTCAAGAAGAGGAGCCCCAGGTAAATTCATAATTCATGTTTTTTTCCTGACAGAATACAATATTTTCTAGGGAGTACTATAGGATACAAGCTCATTGGTCCAGTGTTTCTGCGCTGGGGACTGTTCAGATTTCCAGTTTTTAAGTGTACTTTTTTTTTTTTTGCTGCAGTTTTCCCCCTTTTATTTATTTGCACAATAATAAGACAAAAAGCAAAAGATAAATAGATAACAACAAAAGAAAGGTGCAAGGTAGCGGCAAGGGCGAAAAAGGGCTGATAGGGCCTCTACCTACAGTATATTATGCAGAATTCACAAGTTAGATTGAAAACAAGTTACTATGAAATAGAACAAAATAATAATAACAAGTAAAAAATAAAGAAAAGTATTGTATAATAATAGTAATAAATAAAACATACTTTAGAATTCAGAATCAATATTTCTGACACATTGTTATTTTCATCCTGTTAATTAAAAAAAACAATAACACATTTTTCTTGAACTCATCCTTCAGCTCTGATCTCACCAACGACCGGAGCCGTACTTGAACGTCACCTGTCACCGGCGGGCACTCGGCAGGATTTGACATCAAGTAAGTTAAAGACCTTAAAGAAAGGTCAATATACAGAGCTGAATATTCAGACTTCAGCCTTAAAATATTTGGGCCGCTAAGTAATTGATGGATGAAACTATATGAATCGTTTTAACATGGGAAGGGTTTTATATAGATGTTAATTTAGCGTGCTAGCTTTATGTCAAGTCACGAGCTAACTGCTTTAGCTAAAGTTGACCTACTCACACCTTACACCATGAAGTTATAAATGAATTGTTTAATATCAACACCATTTGTTAGTTTGTTGAAACTATCTTGAAAAATAGTATATGGCACGTTTAAAGAAAAAAACAAACCAATTAAATAAAAGACTCCACAGCACGTTTAACATTAGCTAGTTGATGTTGGCTAATAAGTTATGTGGCCTGGTTAAATTAAGTATTCAGATCCTTAAGTTAAAGTACTAATACAGCAATGTAAAAATACTCCATTAGAAGTAAAAGTCCTGCAGGAAAAATCCTACTTCTATATTAGCAGCAAATTGTAGTTAAAGTATTGCAGTAAAAGTAGTGGTTTGGATACTCAAGACAGATATATTATTATTATATATGAGATCATTAGATTATTAATACTGAAACATCAGTGTTAGAGCAGCATGTTACTGTTGTAGCTGCTGGAGGTGGATCTAATTTCAACTACTATATATACATTTAGTTTAGTCCAGTGATTTCCAACCTAGGGGTCGGTCCCCTCCTAAGGGTTATCAGACACATCTGAGGGGGTCATGCGATGATTAATGGGAGAGGAAAGAAAGTTCTGAAAAGTTTTTGGACTTTTTCTCTAATATTTTATTTCTGGTGAAATATTGGATAATTTATTTATGTGAAGAGTTTAGAGGGAAAAAACACTTTTTGGTGGAGCTGTTAACAACTCATAGACATCTGAAATGTGAGCCCGACTACACACTGCTTTTTGTCAGACTAAAAAAGCCAAAAAGGTTGGAAACCACTGGTTTAATCTTTCACTATGTGTTGTATTTTAAAAAACGTATGTTATCCATTGTGTCAAATCTTCATCTGAAAACAAACTAAAACTGTCAAATAAATGTAGTGGAGAAAAAAGTACATGATTTCCCGCTGAACTGTAGTGGAGTGTAAGTATAACGTAGGATCAATTGGAAAAACTCAAAGTACCTCAGAATTGTACTCAAGCACAGTACTTGAGTAGATGTAATTAATTTACACCACTGGAGAAGTAAAACATTTCTTTTGATCTCCATCCCATTTCTAGGATGTCATCCTTTCCCTCATCTTGTAAAACCATCCACGTATCGCCTTCACCCCCCTCCAGAGAACATCCCTGTGACTCTGTAGGAGTGATATTGAGCCAAGGTGGATGTTTGACATACGATCAGGGACAGATGATGGGACCTGAGCTGGGCCTGATGGAGATGACAGAGGTTGAATATACACACCTTCAGCACCTTATCCAAGCCCAGATGGAGGCACAAGCTGCTCCTCCAGATGGTCCAGATGTCAGATCTCACCCTGCCGCAGTGATGTCTCCCTTTCCAACCACTCAAGCTATTGACCTCTCGACTTCGACTGAGGAACACTGTCTGGTGATGCCAGGAGAAAGTACACCAGCGTCTTATGGAGAGGTCCCAGGTTTTGTGCTGGCCAGAATCAGAGGGGAAAACGGTCCAACTGACTCACCCACTAACAGTAGCATACCATCGCAGAAGCGATCCAGATCCGCTGCTAGAGTTTGCTTGGAGAAAAGGTTCAACACCATGTGTGCTGACATACCAAGACAGCAAGATATTCAGTCAGCAGCTCTAAGCAAGTACGTTTCACTGATAAAGCATATTAATGTTTGGTACTAATGCTGAGACCCCATTTTTATGGCACGTGAAAAATCTCTGTTGTGTTTCAGTTTTCTGACGATGTTTCAGCAGTCAGCAGAGGCTCAGGAGGCAGTCATTCATCCTCAAATGCAGAAGTGGATGAAAACTGACCGAGCAAATCCTTTTGAGGTTACCAGCCCATACGTCGGGGGTGTATATAACCCAGTCACAATGTGTGGCCAAGTATGGTGAAAAAAATATTTAAATGCATTTTATCATAGCTTTGTAGTGTAATACAGTGTTTAATCCTTTTTTTCTTGTGTTTTAATTTCAGGTGATTGGCCATATTCCTCACATGGTTGAACCAAACAAGCATCAGGGTTTAATCATCCCCAAGAGTTTTGCATTTAACTTTCGCCCAGAGCGGGTTGTTACAAAACCTCATTTTACCAGCAGCAGCAACACAACAGGAGAGCAGCAGTTGGTGCACACAGAAAGTAATAATCAGTATCTTATTTCAAAAGTTTACTGTGCTATACTACTGTGTAAACACATGCGTAAGTTTGTGTCTAACACATGTTTTTTAACAGGTGATTTGCAGACACCTGTTGCCTCCAGGAAGCACGGTATCGCCCACAGCTCTCGACCCGTGAAGGCTGCTAAGGCTGCCCTAGACTCAGCTGGAGATTCGGAGGGTGGCAGCAGGAAAACAGCGCGATCTTGTATCTCACTCAGCCAGCGCAGGGAGAGACACAACAGCAAGGAGAGAGAACGCAGGTGAACAGCCGTTGTTAACAGCTGAAGGTGTCTCTGCACCTTCTACAGGGTGTGACATGCTCTTATAAAATACTTATGCAATGTATACTTATTGTCTTTTCAATTACAACTTGATGTTTTCTTTCTGGGTTGTGTATATTACCTCATGTTACAGTTAGTTAGTTTAACATTTTTAAGTATGTGTTCTTTGGTCAACCATCACTACAGATTACACCGTCTTTTACTCACTATGAACTTTTCCCTAAATAATAAACACTTATTTTTTAAATTTAGTGGGGAATAAATTGAAATTTCAAATTGTTTTTTCACCATTATGTACAGTTTTTTTGGTAATTTATACATCTGTCAAAGGCGGGAATGTTTTTTTTTTTTTTTTACAAAAAGTGGTTTACATGCTGTGGACATTTTTGTGCCATAGTGGGAGCTTTGAGGGCATTACATTAGAGCTGAAATTATAAGGCGATTAATTGATCAACAGAAAATGTATCTGTAACTAGTTTCAATCAATCATTTAAGTCATTTTTTTAAAGGCAAAATGATCAAACAGCTGATATATGCCTATTTATTTATTATTTATTTCTTTATTTGTCTTATATGATAGTAAATTGATAATTTTTGAGTGTTTAAGCGTTGAGTTATTTGAAGACCTCATATTGGACTGTAGGGATTTGTAACAGCATTTCCCAATTTTCGTACCTTTAATGACGAAGCGATGAATTGATTAATTTAGAAACTAATAAACTGATAATGACATAGTTGCAACTGCATAACTTAGACACACATTTCAGCTTTACTGTTTACTGACCTTTAGACTTAGAGCTGTTGCTTTACACAATAAAAAGAACCATCATCATCATCTATACTTCTTTAAACTGAAATTGATCATTTTAGGTCATGTATATTTGTTTAATATGCAGACTTTGTTAGTTATATGGTAATTAAAAGTAAATTAAACATAGTCAAAGAGATACAGTATTATTTCTACTATACATTGCTGAGGCATGAGGCTATAGGACCTAAAGTCTGAGAGTCACAGGTCAGTAAAGTTTGAGACGTCATCATCAGAAAAAACATCAGCATTATCTATACTACTGTGCAGGAAGAGGATTCGTTTGTGCTGTGATGAGCTGAACATGCTGGTGCCATTCTGTGATTTGGACACAGACAAAGTCACCACCTTGCAGTGGACCACCACCTTCCTGAGATACATCAACAAAACGTATGGAGACACTTTCAAAGAGGTACGGTTGTGTGTGTGTGTGCTGGAGTTAAAACATGTGAAACATTTTGGCTTTTTCATCCTGCAGCTGAATTATTTGTAACTAGAAACCCGGGCCTGGAAGATGAGAGCTTAATTACACTGAAACAAATTAAAACAAGCCCCGATGTTTCCGACCACATTGTGCTGACAGTGTGCAACACCACCACCACCTGGAGTAATGGAGAGGGGCAAACTAGATAGGCACACATTTACTACAACAGCACTAGTATTATCTCTAATTAACAATAATCAGATGTACTCGTCTTTACAGGAGTTTCAGAGTGCGTTCAACGATAAGAAAGGACTATTTCTTAAATCCAACCCCTCTTCAGGCCAGGACCCATTCCAGCGGGAGATGGACGAGACACTGAGCATTCCTCTTGCAGTAGAACAGTGACCCTCTATCACCATTTTTATCTATTAAATCAGCCAGATATGTGAGCACATTTAATTTATTATTGAATTTGACCTTTGAGTAGCTGGGGTTGTCCCAGGAGGTCTGGTTGCGGGGGTTAGGTGGGTGGTGTTGTTACATTTTATATGACCCTTAAGTCACCTATGTCACCCTTAGAGGTCAGCTCTGCCTCTAACTACATTACAAAGATTTACAAAGTGGGAAGTTTTCAGCTGTTCAAACATGGTAGGTTTTATCCAGGAAGACAATATGATATCAGGCAAGTGTATGAACTGTCATGCCAAAAAAGGGCTTTTTTAAAGATACATACATGGTTGTTTCCCTTTTTAAAAAACGGCTGAGATAGATTATAGATTTTTCTTTACTACTTTGTTCTAAAATACAGCATGTTGTTCTGTTTACTTGTCTACATACATTTTAGTCTTTATTCATATATTTCAAGAGTTTTGTAAGTGTTAATTAATGGGATTACTTGTCTTTCATGGTGTTAAGCATATTACTCTGAAGTGCAAACTGTTCATTTGATATGTAGAGAAGAGTGATGTTTTACTGAAAAGTGGCTTTATTTGTTCTTTCTTACAACATGTCGCTGTAGCATCTTACTGTACATACAACAGTCACCCACAAATAATAAATAGTATTTAAAGTCATGTATATTTAATAGTTACAGCACCGGTAGTACATAGTGGATGTGGTCATTGCAGATTTGAAAAAAACAGAAGGAAAAAAAAACGGCACCTAAGATTCTTAAATTTATTGTACAATGTCTGATTTCTTCATCCACACGTTTTATTTTGTTTTTGATTCTCAAGTTTAGATAATCAACTTCACATGTCATTAAAAAATAAAACAAAAAACAAGCTGTAAAAAAAGACTATCAAAAGGTTGTTTTTTTTTGGATTAATCTACACGATTTCTGGGCACCTGTTTATTTGTTCTTTTTATTCCTTTTACAAAACATACATAGCTCTTTGACAGAGGCTTTTTACCTCTGGTTCCTATTTCCATATTTTACATTGAAAGCTTGTATGTTGAGGTAACACCTGTGATTTACATTAAATGGGCCGTGATACATGCACATTCAGAGACAGTCACCGTTTTTAGAGATAATGGGGGCAGGGAAACAACATGTACAAAGTTTTTATACAAAAAGGACTCATCATTCATGTTTCCAGTTGTTTGTAAGTCAAGTCTTGTTATGTGATAGTATTTGGAGCAATGCGGTTGTTCTCATGCACTCTTCCGTGCCTCTGTCCACTTTATTTATGGATATCATCTTGATTTTTTTTTTTTGTCTCTCAGTTGTTCTGTTATTCATGTCACTCCTTGGATGTTCCTCTATTCCTCTCAAAATATCACACCTGTTGATGTTACTCTTCCCATCTTGTGATACATGTATTTAAATAAAGAGGACATTTTTGTGATCTCTCTTTCATTCCTTCACTTTTTCATCCTTCTTCCGTGGTTTGGATGGCGTCAGGTTGCAGGAAGTGATGTTTAATGGTTTTTGGGGTTGGATGATTTCCCAGCGACTGATGCTCCCTGGCACGCTGATGTGTCACAGATTCCAGGAGTTCCCTGGTGCCCAGTCCTACCTACCCTGCCTGACTCTCCAGGCTCACCTGGATCTCCGGGAGATCCATCACGCCCGTCTTTGACAATTCCAGGTACTCCAGGAAGACCTGCGGACAGCATACAGAGAATGAGCATTGCTATATTTGCAACTGATCTTTAATAGACTAACATTTGGCATTTGATATTACACATTGTTGAGGAACAGTTCATGTTAATGACCACCACAACAGACATTTTCATGTGTCATAGCAGGAAAAGCACAGATGTAACTAATAACATGAATTATGGCTCCATTATATTTGTGACAGTAAACCATTTTAGTGTCTGTGCCCTGGAGCTGGTGCACTTTATTGGATTGAGGCATGCATTGATCTTTTTAGTTTTGTCTGTGTTTGACCGATCAAATGTTTTGCCGTAAGAACAACTGTAAAATTGGAGGGGAATACTGTTGAAGATCCAATCAGCTCAAACTCCAATTAAAGTGTTCTGTACAGGGGCCATATACCTGGGTATCCTTGGTCTCCAGTAGGCCCTTCAATCGCTTTGCCGACAGGTCCCTTATCACCTGCTTCACCAACATCACCTGTTGTGAAAACAAAGAAAATATGATCGATCAGTTGATTTGTGTGTTCCTACCAATAAATCAAAAGTTTATATTGTTTGAATTTCATACCTCTGGGACCAGGGTCTCCAAGCTCTCCTGGGAGGCCTCTGTACCCTGGTGGTCCACGGGAACCCGGATGTCCAATAGAGCCAGTAACTCCTGGCTTTCCTTGAGGTCCAGCACGTCCAGGGCGACCCACATTTCCAGGAGCCAGGGGTCTTCTAAGGTTAGCAGCCAGCTGTGCAATCTGATCTGGGTGATAGAAAACAACAGAGGGTCAATTCCAAGCTTATCTTTTATTCAGTACTGGAGTGAATCATAGACGCAGATTAATTAAGATCTTCACCATCGATCATTGAGCCACACAGCTCTCTGATGTGCTGTTCGCTTGACAGTTTACCCTGAAACAAGTAAAGAAGACATTTTAAAGCAGAAGCTCATTAATGTGGTTTATTTGAAAACAACAACCATGAATATGTTTCCATTAATCACAAGCTGCAATTTTTGTACATATAAAAAACACACTCACAGGTACACCTGTCTTTCCTGGAATTCCAGGCACACCTTGTTCCCCTTGGAAGCCCATTGGGCCTTCTTTTCCTGGAACCCCTCTTGCTCCAAGTTCCCCTTGTGGACCTGTCACGCCTTTAGGTCCCAATTCACCCCGTTTCCCTGACTATAATCAAGAAGAATTATCCATTAAATGACTCATTATATTCTGCAAAAATGAAGAAATCAATTTCTTCCAAACTGGAGCTAAAAACATCCATAAGCCTGATTTGATCGTTGACTAAACACCAACGAAGGAGCAAACTAGGTCTGTTGAGACGACGCGTGGGTGGATTCATATGGTGCCTTGGTTCTTGATAATTACTCCAACGAGCACAGCAAACAGTAAATGAAACTAGAAGGTGAGACTCATCAGTGCTGTGTCTCTAATTACATAAATAGTGCTCCAGCTTAATGTGACTTGTGTCTCCCTTGTGGTGATGGTGGTCAACAAGCTAATACACCTAAAGCAGCAATACCTATCTCTAATTAATCCTATTAAACCTGGAATGTGAGTCAGAATCATGTGCAGTGACTGACAAGTGGGCAATAGCTCAGAGCAAGGCACCAGTCTTTAATGTTCAGTGAGACACAGAGGGAGTTTGGAACAAACTTGCGCCGCTAATTACACCCACACACAATTTGTGCTAAGAGACGGCCATCTAGTGTAGGTAGGAAACTGTTTCAATTAGTTTGAGTCGATGTAGAGGTCTGCAATACTGCAAGTGTTGGGAGGACGCACAATTAACAAATGCACAAAATGTAAGTGAAAACAGATGTAGCTCACCTCTCCTTTTTGTCCAACTGGTCCAAAAGGTCCCTGAAAATATGAGAAATGTTTAGTTAAATATAAGTCAGGACTACATGATTTTACATCACAGAATCTTTTTTTTTTTTTCAATTAATAAATAAAACAAATGCCTGCTAACAAACTAACAATTCTCTAAGTTACAAATACTACATGTGTTTAATTATTGATTGGGACAAAGAAATAAAAGAAAATACTCACAGGTTCTCCGTTCTCTCCAGGTAAACCATCACTTCCTGCCACGCCCTAAAGTTGCAACACAACATATGAATTATTTGATTAAATCTCACAACTTCTGGTTGGTTTTTGTTTGATAAATAGTACCTCTCTTAAGCTGATAAAACATTTTTGGTATCATGTTTGAGAAAAAAAACAATAAAGGATACAAACACACACAAAGGATGTTTTTGTAGCTCTTAAGAAGTTGACACATTTTTTGGACATCCAGGATTTTCAACCAACAGCATACAAATATTTCCCTTCTTTTATAACCTTCAAGGGACTGGGTGAAGACTATCATAGTTCATATTTAAACTTCAACTTTGACATATAAATATATTTACCATGTCTCCTTTAGGTCCAGAAGCTCCGACTGGACCCTTTAGGGTTGAAAAAGGAGAGAGAGAGAGAGAGAATAAATAAGAGCCATGTAGAGACATTTGTGGAAGAAGGAAGGGGGATGAAAGGAAGTGAGGTGGGCTGGTTGAGGGGAACCAGTAGCGGCATAAAGACTGTCTTTGTTCTGTCCTCAGATTCTGAACAGGAGGCCACTTTGTGTTTCAACTCTCTGCTGGCTGCAGTTTAAGTTTATACCTCTAAGGCTGAGGTGGGATGACCTGGTTATTGACATACAGCTGGATGGTTACATATCTCTACTGTGTCTGTAAGAAGTGGCCCTTCAATGTGGTCTTTAGTTTTTTTTTGATAATATTAGTCTACATCAGATCATCAACTCATAAGATTCTGTTCAGTGGTGTAGTGATTGTGTATAAACTGTATATCATTACATCTAGACACAATTTTTTTTAAATATCACACGTCAAACTCACCCTATCTCCAAACTCCCCACGGATTCCTGTTGGACCTGGAAGACCTGGATCCCCCAAGGCTCCTTTTCCCCCCTGCAGCACATGACATACAAAGCTAGTAAGTTATCTAATAATAAAGTTTTTTTTTTTTAAACTGATGATGATTGGTGTTGTCATGCAACTGACCTGGAAGCCTTTCACTCCCTGAGGACCAGGGTTGCCTAGTGGTCCAATAGCTCCCTGTTGGAAACAGAAATCGTCATGTGATCTTATTAGAAATCGTACAACCTGGATATTAATGATGTTTTTGTCTTGCAGAAGAAGAATAGACTGCATGGGTGTGATGGTTATGTGAGGTATGATTCATTATACAGTGCAGTGTGTGGTAGTAGTGTATTCTGAAATTGAATTTTTCCAGCTTTAGAGCTGCTATTTTATAATTTGTTCTCGCTATGGGATCTACTGTCAAAAACAAAGACCTCTCTGTTCATAAATTCCTGCTTTACAAATACCTGCTCTCAACACTGGCCATCAATTTCTTATAACTGCACCTTTGTGAATCACGGAATCAACAGCAATACTTTTATTATTTCTGTAGCAAAATGTAATAAACTTTGAAACACAGTAGCTTGTTGTCCTGCTATTCCAGTTATATCTCAATGGGAGCATATTTATGTTGCATGCTGCTATGAATTGTAGTCTTATGAGATATTTTCCATCATTGCCATTCCTTTTTCACTCATTATGTATTCAAATATCCACACTTGTTATTAATACTGGCTGTAAATTGGTTAAAATGAACAGATGGTCCTGTGAAGCAAGGAGTCTAATCATTTGGCTTTTTGAAGATTATTTTTTAAATGTCATATGTAACAGATGCTTTTGAAGTTTTTATAGCTAAACTAGCAGTGCAGTAATTTAACTGGAGATAATGTTCACATCACATCAAATGATAGTGTAACCATTAACTCACAGCTACTCCTCTGGGTCCTGCTATTCCCCTCTCTCCTGGGATGCCAATGTCACCCTGAGGAAACAGACGAAAGATGTGGAAAGTTTAGAGACAAGACGCAACATTGTTGAAGTTCCATGTTTGGTTAAGTGACCCAGTGACACCCCCAAAAGCCCATCAGATACATACAGGAATACCTGGCTCTCCAGAGGGTCCCGTCTCTCCAGCCTTCCCTGGGTCACCCTGGTGAAAAAGAAGAAAATAGTTGTCCTATATGGTGCTAATTTAATTTTAAGGTTAAAATGTATTTCTGTTTAGTTGTAACACTCACGACTTCTCCTTTGGATCCCTTTGCGCCACCCTTTCCTTGTAGGCCCTGCAACAGAAAATGCAAAACAATGATCACACTGAGAGAGTATGTTTTGAGGCCTTTTGACTTACAACATTTTAGTCTTTAAAGAAACTGAATTTTCCTATTTAGGAGTAGGACAAACCATTTTTCACAGACCACATGCAGTGGATTAGGGTTGACTTTGAGAGAATGTATGTGCAGAAGAATCAAGATGGATTAAACACATTACTTTACTATCAATTAGCCTCAGGACACACTCTAGTCTATTTCAAAATACTTACAGGAAGGCCATTTGGTCCTTTTTCTCCAACTACTCCATGGCGCCCAGCATCACCCTATCAAAACAGACACCACTGTGAGTGTGACATCAGTCTTGCTATGGACAACAGAGCATGCAATAAGACAAGGTGCAACGTACCTTCTCGCCATCCAATCCTGGTGTGCCATCTTTGCCATCCCTGCCAGGAATACCCTGTGGAGGACATCAAATATGATCCTCATGGCTCTGAGTGGTGATGTATGTTAAATATTTATATTGTTTCCAGATATGCACTTACAGGCTCCCCTTTGGGTCCTGCTCCACCAGGACCTCCTTTAGCACCAATTTTACCCTGTTCAAAGACAACAGACTCAGTTTTACATCTTTTTTACTAGTTTAACTCATAGTCACAACTCAAAGTCTTTTACTCACAATTTCTCCTTTGGGACCTCTGAAACCCTGTGGCCCCTTTTCACCAGCATCACCCTGGACAAATCAGATGAAACACAAACAGCTATTCATTGATGGGACCAGCCATTGGTTCTAGCTGTAGATTACTACTAAATGCTATCATTGTTTCAAGTGTTTTACAAACAAAGAGACACTCACTGTCTTTCCAATGATGCCGGCAATGCCTGGCTTTCCTCTGAATCCTGGCAGGCCCTAGAGACAAACAAAGAGTTTGAGCTCAAAGAAAACACACTATTTGTACACAAATTTAAGTGTGTGAGTGATAAGAAGTTGAAGAAGGAAGGTGTGATAATGCTGTTAAAGTTGCTTACTCTGTCTCCCACTGATCCCATTGGGCCTGGCAAACCTCTTAGACCACGTGGGCCCTGAAACAGAGAGCACGATAAAGACACTTTAATATATCAACAAAAATCTAAATATGTGATTATTCCTCAAACACTGCCTGGGTGCTAATGGACACCAGGTATAAAGTGACACAAAAATAGGAAAATCTTCATGGAACTCACCTGCAGACCCACTGTACCGGGAATACCTGGTGGACCAGGTGGACCAGCATCACCCTAGAGACAAACAGGACACTTAGTACATCAACAAAAAACAAAAGTAGTATCAAGTATCACAACAGTATGTCTCATAATAAACTCACCTTTTCTCCATCTTTCCCAAGCTCTCCCCTTTCTCCTTTATGTCCTGTGTGACCCTGCATGAGTTAAAATACATAGAAGTGGAACCAGATATGAGTGTGGACGGAAATGTATAGTGAGAGTGAGACGTGAGGTGAATTTCAAAGACATTTTACAAAAAATAGAACCATGACAACAGCTATATTTACCTTGAATCCTGGCATCCCAGGAGGACCAGAGGGACCAGGGGGGCAGATTGCAGGACACTGTAGAGGACAAGACAAAAAAGACTGAGCACTCTACACTGTACGCAGAGGACACATATTAAGTTCACTGACTTTATGTTGCTCTCACAGGTGCGTTATTGAAACTTACCAGAAGGTCACCGTTGAGATCATGAAGAGTACCAGGAAGACCCTGATAAAAGGAAGAATGACAACACACAGCAAGAAATTAAGAGGTTTTTATTGAAGTTTTGTAATGCATCCTTGGTTCAGGTGTATTTTCTTGCACTTGATACGGTGCTTATGTGCTTATGTTACAGACATGCAACAAAAAGTCCACTGGGTGGCAGTGGAAAAATGCATGACTGTGTTGTTCTGTACCATCAGCACCAGTTATCAAGTCTAGAATGATGATTGCACTTACTGGTGGTCCATCAGAGCCAGCAGGTCCGGGAAGTCCTGCAAGACCCTCAGCGCCCTGATAAACAGACAAAGAGGATCAGTATCATCTTCAGCATCTCAGTTGTGATTCTGTCATTTACTCCATTGACTTCAGATACTTCCTGATTTGTCTCTTCTATCTGCAACATCTCACCCCTAGAACTAATCTGGTCACAGTTACTAAAGTCAGTTCTGGTTGTCACTCAGGGTAACTTTCTCCAACTCAGAGTGACAGATAATTTGAATATTTAAAAGGTCAAAAAAGTACATGTTCAGTTGTGTGACCACGCCAGCAGTGGTGACCCTGTTATTAGCTGAAGTATCCTATCACTGACCCACACTGTATTCTTTAATGTTAATCTCCTTTCAGAGAAATTTTGACCCAGAAAATAAAATATCTTCACACTTCTGTTGATGGTTTTGTAGCATCTGTGTGAACTTTTAAGCAATCATAAGCTCATTATGAGCACTGGACAATCCAAATAAAGTGTGACCCAGAAAAAACATGAGGCCAGTCCACATACTGAAGTGTTGTTCCCCTTCAGTGGTTATTCTTGTCCTCCTGCCCGTGATATATAATATTAAAATTTAGGGCAATGTTGTACTGGCGGATTTCAGAAGAGCTATGAGTTAAAATCATAGCTGGACCTGTTAGACGTTCTGAGCTTTATAACCTATTCAGATCATTTACAGTTTCTGCTGCAGATGCTTCTGCATTAATTTTCTGAAAAGTAGCTAGAATATTTTGTGGCCATCTGGATATTGAATCAAGGCTAGAATAATATATAATGATGACAAAAATGATTCCATTATTTCATTCTGAATCAGTGGATGTGATGTCTTCATGATGACTACAGGAAGTTTAATTTCGGAGATCAGACACACACTTACCGCTGGACCCTGGGGTCCGACTCCACCTGGCAACCCATTGGTTCCAGGTAACCCCTGGAAACAAAGCACATTGGCAAGGCATCAGAGTACATGTTTAGATGTAGCACACAATCTGGACAGCAACATATTGTAGAGTGACATGTACAAGCACACTCCTCCAGCATGTAAACAAACACTAGCAATGAGTATAAATGATACAAATGCATCACTTTCTCCATCTTACTGCACATAACAAGAATATAAAAAGAGAGTGCTCTGTACTCACGGCAGCTCCTGATCTCCCTCTGCCCTACGGAAGACACAGGAAGGCAAATTAAGTCACAAACACCAAGCGATGATTAGATTTACTCACAACATCGATATCAACCACGTGATGTAGTACTGCATTAAATCTGCTTTCGAAAATTTGTCGCAGGTTGTTGCCTTGAGGTGGATATCCACTTTCCAGTCCAGTTAGATGAGGGCTAACTGTAATCTGAGTATTACTGGGACAATATGTGCTGCTTTCAAAAGTGTTTTCATCATCTTTAGTTTACCTGAGGGCTTACAGCTGAGTTTTATCTCTGACTCTGAAGGAGCAGAAATACAGAGCTTGATACTCTTAACATGAAATTATAATTGTGATCTGAGGAAGAGTGACTTCCTTTGGTCCAATGATAGATGTAGGTATCAGAATAACACAGAATAAGGACCCTTTCTAGGCAAATGATGCTTTTCAATAGTCAGTGAAGTGGTTACATATTACAGGGTTGAAGAACAGATTATATGAAGTAACTGCTGTGTGCCTGTGTATTGTTTTTTAGGTGTTATATAGTAAGTGGGGGTACTTACAGGAGGTCCAGGTGGCCCAGCTGGTCCAGCATCACCCTGTAGAGAACCAGGCAAAATACTGCAATCAGTGTCTCAGACATAATCAAGCAGTGCAAAAAGAAAACATAAATTATGGTTACTCATGTGTGGACACAGTAGAAAATCTTTTGTTTTGTGCCTAGGTAAACAGTATTTGGGATTATTAATTTAAAGGGAATTGTGGTAACCTTTAAACCAGAAACACTCTTATGTATCTCAACAATACGAAGATGGTGACAGATGGTGGTGATGTCTTAAAACATATAAAGCTATTGACAATTACAGATAATTTAGGGTATGCATATATTGAAGGTATTATGAACACATTAAAATGTTAAACTATTTACATCAGACTGTCATTATGTGCATTTATCTCACTAATTACCCGTAAAATAACCAAATACTATGATGAATTTAAATGTGTGTGCAGCATGACGTAACTCTTAGTCATATGCCAGCCAGATATATATTCTATTATTAAATTAAAAGGGTTAGAACAGTAATAAAAACATGTGTTTCCTCTCGCTCTCCACTGATAACAGAAAACTGATGTGCAGAAATCTGGACACGACTACTTTGCTGCCGGTCATATAAAAGATCAAACTTGTTTTGCAACTAATTAGAGATATTGAGAAGAAAATATTAGAAGGCAAATTACTGTGATCAATTAATACGATCATTTCTCAAAATTAATGACCCTCGTTGGTTATTTGTACAAAAAATAATGTACAGTATATACTTTGCATTGTTTTTCTGTGGGGGACACAATAGCATGTATTTTTGTTACTTTTGATTTTGACTCTTTCATTATTGATGTGTTCTTTGTTTACTTGTTACATCTGTTATTTCTGTCATTTAAAAAAAAGACTTTTCCAAAGTCATCCCACAAATTAATAATTAAATTATGACTGTCTGTGTTGCCCTTTCTCCTTTCCTTTCTAACCGCCCCTCAACTCCTTCCCCCATAATCGTCTCGCCTCCTCTCCTGTAACTCTTTGTTTAAACCCCCTCCCAGCTGTATTTGTGTTGTCTGAGAGGTCAGAGGGCAAAAGACTAATAAACAGGCCTAACGTAGTGATGTTACACTTATTCAGTGCATTCCTCAGTGTGCAAACCAGACGACAGGCTATGCTAGCACACGAATCATAAACAGACTGATGTGAGCTGGCTGAAAATGGTCCAATAACTTATAAATGTAACACTAAGACGTGCCTAAACGTGGCACAGCAAAATCAGTGTGGTGTCATTAAAAGTCATCATTACTATCGTGTTGAACGCAGATGAGGCAGAACTGATTACAGCATTAGTCTATTAGCTCCTGCTCTGCCTCAAACTGCAACAGTTTGATCCTGTTTGTCTATGCATGACTCTTCAGCACAAATCTCAGGTTTGTGAGCCAGCCATAACAGTGCAGTAATCTGAGTAATTAGGGACATTGGTTGACGCAAGCTTCCTCATTAGGTTGGCAAATTAGTTGAATTGCCGACGGGGTTTATCTGTCTTGACAGTGGATTCATAGACTTACAGCGTCAATCTGTACTCATGAGTCTTGATCTTATGTATAATGTGACAAATAAAAGTCTTGATTTCCAGCCCCGAGGAGTTGCCTGTTTAATCATAACATGCAGAATTTGTTTGATGTCACATGTGTTATGATTCTGTCTTTCATGTATCTCTCAGAGGATAATACCTGTTTGCCTAAGCATCAGGGCAACAGATCATCATCCCCTACACTCTGGCAGATTGGTGGGAAACAGAGTGCATTCCAAGCCGGATTAGGGAAACAGCAGAAATAAATCCGATTCTGATCCCTCATTAAAAATATTCCCACCAAGAGGCTGAGCCAGCTTGACAAATTCAGGCTGACAGAAGAAACACAGGCCTTGTCCCTGTTAGACCCTCCTAAAGATCTTCGTACTACAACACCCAATCAACATGCAGTCAGCTGGTTGCATGTTTACGTGTATCCTCAGCATCCCGGCATGATCACAAGACTAAGACACACTTACTGCCTCCCCTGGGGGTCCATCCTTGCCAGCAGGGCCGTCGGGACCTGTCAAACCCTGAAGAGAAAGTTGTACATTATTGCCTCACGTTCTGATGTAATACATTAATGTATGTAATACACATTGTCAACCATTAATCATTTCAGTTTCACAGACAAAACTACATTCTGTTTAGGTGCCAATTCCAGACGGATGATGTGTTGATATTAGTGTAAGAACTGTTTGTGTGTGTCTGTCGGACACTTACGTCCACCCCTGGAAGTCCTGGAAGGCCTGGCTTTCCTGCTGTTCCTGGTAGTCCTCCCTTTCCTTTAGTACCCTATACAGAAAGAGATTTACGAGCACATAAAAAGTCAGTTATTTAGTCGACTGAACAAATGATTTTCTATTTCTTTTATCTGAACATCATCAAAAAAAAAGTTTAACTAGATTTACAGAAATAAAGTTTTTAGAGGGTGCTAAATACTGTGAAAAGGGGGAAATTGTCATCATTTATTTTTTGGGCTTAGTTTAGAGCAGTCTGACTTATTGGGGGACAGCAGGGGAGGGTCTTCTGTCTTTTCCATCCTAAATTTGCATTTTATTTCAGCCTTCCTTTACAATATAGTTAGTAGTAACATGAATTGTTATATCAAAAGGACAACTTGCACTATCACTATACATTTATGCAGAGGGCAGGTCTGCCTCTGTATGAGGGTTTTATTTGTGTGCGCACTTGTGGCAATATGACACATTGTATTAACATATTACTTTTCAAATTGGGGTACAGGATTAAAAAGGTTGTACAAATGTAACACGGTTGTATTATCTTGATATGTTGTGGGGAGGGTTTAGATAAGAGGAGAGTTTAAAGAAAACATCAATAAACCTGGGAGGGATCTTGCTTTGTGAAGTACAACATGAAATTGAGCCTCTCTCTTTGCCACAATAATTTTCAGTCCCTAAATGAAATGGTATTGTTGAAATACTTACTGCTTTCCCTGGTAGTCCAGCTGGCCCAGGTTTGCCCTGTTAAATAGAGAAAGAAAAAATAGGTAAAATAGCCAGATAAAAACATTTTATTCATTTTTAGATCATTTGTTGCACATCTTAAATGCTCCAGACTAATCTAGGATCATACAGATGAGGCTCTTTAAAATGCACCAGCCACTGAAGCTCAAAGACTCCAAGAGTCTTTGATTGTAGAGAACCTAGTGGAACAGATGAAATATTAAAGTGAAATAATAAAGTGACTGGAGCAGTGAGTCTGCTCCAGTGTATAGGATATAATGTTTAGTCTCTGCAGTGACTGGGGAAGAACAAACAAATCTAAAATGACCCAGTGCCGACTGGTCACAAGGTAAAAGACTCAGTTTGGTTTGGACAGGGGGTGCTGAAGGTGCAAGGAGGAGGTGTGAGGTGAAACTCTAGATGGTCTCACTGGGTTGGGGAATGTATGAATGGACCCTCTGTGTGGCTTCCTTTACTGGAGTCACAAAAATATCCACACATAAAATACTCTGACATGGATACATAACATTTACCAACATTTTTTTTCCTTCTCTATCATTATTTTATGTAATAGCAACATTAACACAAATCAAAGATATGAACATGTAAGAAGTAAAGAAATATCACCAAAGACAACCAAATTGTTGTTTTTACTTGACTATCCCATAATCCAATTTCCTCTTCTAACTTGTGAAAATAAAGATTTACATCATGTTTTACTCATATTTTCACTGTGACAATATTTCCTAAAAGCCAACAAAAGCCCACAAACAGTAAAGACTCTGGGAGCTTGAATTAAAGTGAATTGTTTTTGTATTGTTCATTTTGTTCACAGATTAAATTAAACACATTAAAGAGGTACAAGCCATTCATAGTATGTATATAATCTCCCTCTCTCTATATATATATGCATATAATCAGGTTTTCAACACCGTTCCAACAACAGATCTCCATTTAGTAGACACGTGCCTTAACCCTGCCTACCTGACAACCATAATTATTATTTTATACTTGTAGGCGGGGCTGTGGGTGGGGTCAATGTGATCAAAACTAATATCTAGAAATATTCTAACCACATTTATGCACAAAGAAAACACTTTCTACCAAAGGTAGAAGTGGGAATACAGTACAGTTTTAAAATACAGCATGACAAAGATCTAAAGTCAGATAGCTGGCCAGTGAAAATAATAATTAATATATATGCTCTGGGCACATATTTCTTAAAAGAGGAAGAAAACTTGCGAAAAAGAAACTCCACATTTATGGGAGCTAATTTTTCCCCTGTATCTGTTAAAATAAAATATGACAGGAAAAAAAGTTGCAGGTACATTGGTTTTGGGTACAGAAACTCTTGGAGTGTGCTCAACTCACATCAGTGCCATCCCTTCCTGCTTCCCCTGGGGGTCCTGGTGGCCCAGAAGATCCTCTGGGGCCCGGCCTCTGCAATAGAAAATTCACCAGAAATCAATTTCATTAAATAACATTAAGCAACTAGTTACATTTTCTTTCATGCAAATATCACAAGCAGGAAGATGCAGGTTGTGGTTTGATATGAATTGCTTGGTGTATTTTGGCATCACTGCTGTGAGAATGAATTAAAACAGATGCTAAAAGTTTACTCTCTACAACATAATTTAAATATCATGATTTAGAGCTATTCTAAAGATGCAACTGAACATACAGTATTTAATGCCACCTCAGTGAAAACCATGATGCAAACATGCGCGCGTAAAGATGCTTTTAATGTCCCCTTACGCACAAAAGGAAGACCAGATTTATATGAAAACACAAACAAACCACAGTTCATTCAAACGAAATAAACTAATTTCACTGAGGATTTTCTAAATGAGCTCCTGCGTTTGGCCCAGCCAGGGAGCCTGAATGAACAGAGGTGGCATTGTGCGCTGTGGCACTGATCTGCAATCCGTGCATTCCACAGGTTCAAGGAAAACATAACCCCAACTTCACCAACTACTGAGAGAGGCGCAGCCACCTGCACACGATTAGGCTGATATGATGGAGCAAAAATAGTCCTACAGAACCTGAGACACAATAATACTCTAATACTCTAATTCAATCAGTAATGATTGTGCAGGAAAAATAAATGTCATTTGACTGTGCAGCATAGATCAAAATATCGATATTCATCAGATTTTAGGGTAGATGGCATGCAGGTAACTGTAAGACAGGGATGCAGCTATGAATAAGTCGATTTGAAGATCACACAAGTTAAGAATATGCATCAAGTGAAAGAGAAAGGATGGATGCGACACTTGATGAACCCTACCTGGGCAGAGGATGATGTCAAAAGCTGGCACAGTAAGAGCACCCAAAGAGCGGAGAACACCGCCATGCCTGACCAGCTCTCCCCTCACAAACCCGAGTTTACGCGGAAAAAGGTCAAATCCCCGGTTCCCGGTCCTCACTCACTCCCCCCCAGTGTCCACAACGGAGCCTTCCTTCACTTAGCTGCGCAAAGCTCCCGAATGGCTTTCTCTTTGGTCCCAGATAAACCCGAGCCTCCAGTTAGAGGGGCTGAACTCAATCTGGTGCACTGTTCACAGGGGTGAGGGGGGTGAGGAGGAGTGGAACTGGTGAGGGAGGTAGAGAGCTGAGGGGGAAACCATTTCGGACACCAGGAAAGTGGGTTGAGCTAAAAATGTTAAAAATAAGTGGGGGTTTGTGCTTTGACCAATTAGAAACTGACCTAAATCACAAATCCTCCGTGTCTGCAAAGTAGAAAAAAAAGCTCCTCAAGGGTTCTTCAGTGGTACCATATAGAAGTGCAATAATTTAAAGGAGCACACCAGCAATTTAGAATTACACTTCTATATATTAGGATGACTTTCATGAGACCAATTAAAAATTATAATGGACAAAGTTGCAGTAGCGGAGGCCAAAATACCCTGACATTTAGTTAATGATATGGTTCAAGCTCCAAAAATGCTGGATCCTAAATTTCCCACAATGCAACTCGACATCTTCATTAGACACTCCCTAGCTGGTAAATACCCACATCTTTAAAGTTCTGGCCCCTAGTTTGTAACACAGTAAGTAATCCTGATGACATCACTATGACATCTTCAAGGTTATTTTCTCAACTCCTCCAGAGCCGCAGGATTATTTATAGTATTAGTTAGTACTCTTCAAGACGAGTAAAACTGAGCTTGACGTGCAAAATCAGCTCACTTTTAACTGATCAGTTTCTAATTTGCATGATACTTTTAAAATCTGCATCAGTAACTGACCTTTTCAATACCACACCGACTTCTTCAGTTTTGTCTAATCTAACAATGCACTTTACAGGTCCCTTATTGCACCATGAACCTTCAAGACCATTTTTGCAGCAGTGTAGAGTGGGATGAAGAATATGGCTGCATTTCAAGTTTGGCAGTGATGCTTATGTCCATACGGCATAAGTGCGACACAAAAACTGCAAATATAAAAAAACCTGCATAATATAGAAATAACAGAGATTACCACCTCTTACCTTTAAAGTCAATATGGAGATAAAATACAAGCCCAGAAATATTCACATCTTCTGTCATGGAAGAGAAGCGTTTCTGAGCATGACCTAATCTGAATTGAAAAAGAGCCAAAACGTGTTAAATATGTTTAATTATATTATTCCAAAAAGGAAAAGAGTAGATCTAAAGATTGAGTCCAGCACGGACAACGTAATGACAAACAGCAAGTTTAGACTCCCAACAGCATGTTTTGTAACTGCTTCTTATACTTTACAGATAAACTCTCGACTCCACACTGATCCTAATGCCTCAACAATATCTTTGGTGAGTCATGTCACTTCACTGAGGCTTGGTTTATTTGCTCAAAATAAATTAAAGACTGACAGCCCTGAATATATTGCACACTGCTGCACTAGGAAATCCAAGAAGAGTCTCAGGAATAGGAGAAAAGGCTGAAATCTACCAGTGTTATTCTGAGAACTGTTATTTAATAAACTATGAAGTGGCTCAGACTTTTGGCTAAACACAGATTAATTTCATAAAAGCGTCAGAAAATAGTAGAACTTTATTCTGCTTTTAAACAGCCAGGTATTTAGTTGGGACACAAGTCATATATAAAGAAATCAGCACTTTTGTAAAGTTATTACAATTTGGTCATGTAAATACCACTTTTAACTTCAAACAATTAATAATGAAAGTGCAAATATAAAAAGATGCAATGATATCATCACCCTGGCTTGTGAATTTTTCATGGACTGCACCCGTCTCAAATTAACATACAATGGACTTGGAATTATAGCCAAAGCTTTATCAATTCTGCCAAGAAGACAAACATATTGTACAATCAACCAGTCAATCACATTTTTGGCAAGGCTTTCAGTTGTTCATAAAGTCTTCTTCCCACATCTGCATGAAAACATACAGATTGTGCAACATTATTGAAATATAACTTAAAGAGACATTCAGTCTTAAATCCATTTGAACAGCGGGGTCCAGCAGTAACACAAACCGGTACAGAACATCTTTACTCACACAAAAACAAACAAAAAGCTCTTCCAATTCTTTTTTTTTTTTTTAGTGCAAAAAAACGGTTCTGTTGTGAAAGTATTAGTGTGTTAAAAAGGCTGAAACCATCAATTAATTCATATACATTAATAATAGTGCTTTATGTATTCCATAGAGATATTAAATATCAGTTGCAGTCTCAGTTATTACTACCATAAAGGAAAAGTCTGGTAATACTCTATAGGTTTGTTTTTTTGTCAAGAAATGCCATGACAAGACTGAAACCCATATTGAAATAATCCTGCTCACAAGTACTGTATGTATAGTTTATTACTCTGTGCCGCAGAGCTCTATTGTTGACCAAAAGCTATTAAAACACACCAGTGGGCCACACTGAGTGATCTGTTCCTTCAACACTGTGAACATGCACACTGTAGTTCATTCTGAGTTGATCTCATAACACACTATCCTGCTGCTGTAAATAGTCCAAAATCAGCCACTGGAAATAGACCCCCAACAAAACTATTATTTACTCCTGTTTGAGTAACATTCGCTAAAATAAACTACAGTTCCCAGCTGTATGATTATTTAGCCTTTTAAATTTTAACTACATATTGTTTGACTTCTTTTTAAAGATTCATGTCCTCTTTGTGAATAAATGGGGCTTGAGGCTGAATGCCACAGAGGGGTAGGAAGTCATTGTTGGTTTTGGTCTTTTCATGGGACTTGTTGATAATAGTAATACAACAAATTATAGAATATCACCAGAATGATCTTTTAACACTGTCTGATGGTCATTTAGAAACTCAGTCACATACTCCTTCAAAGTGAAAAGAATCAATATCTAAACATCAAACATAGTAGAAATAAGGCCCAGAAAGTCTTTTTTAAGTCATACTCTGTCCCTATATTACATTTAATTTATTCTCAATTACAGTATTTTGTCCTGTCAACCAGTTTATTCATGAATTCCCCACATTTTGGTCTGAGCTTGAGGGGTTTGATTCCATATCAATATCTTCAGTCTCCTTCCCGTTTGTCTGTTCATCTGCGGCTTTGTCAGCGCTTGTCAGTGACCCATTTGTTGCCGACACATTTGCCTGCAACGTTTCTTCTTCTTCCTTTTTATCTGGCACTTGATTAAAATCAGTCCTTGGGATTTTTTCCTCTCTCTCTGATGAAAGAGAAGGCGAGTGTTTTGCAGTCTTAAGGGGGGTTTGCACCGACGGGCTTGTTCGACCAGTGGCTTTATTAGCACCAGCTTTTTCCTCCATCTGCCCGCTGGCCAAGTCCCCAGCAGAGCCGTTGCTTGGCAGCACCTTGTTATCTTCTCTCTTCTTCTTCGGTGGTTTTTCAGTGTCAATGTCCCCATCTGTTTGCATAATGTTGTCTGGTTCCTGCATGGTGTCCTTTGAGTTGTCGGTAAATTTGAGCTCACTGTCTGCACTGGGCTCAGTTTTTGCCATCACAGTGTCAGGACTGGGGGACTGATCCATTTCATCAACATCATCTGTAGAGTCATTTCCATTCCCTAATATTTCATTATTAGATTCAGCCTCTGAATTTCCATTTCCCGCAGTCTCAGCTTCTGGTTTTGGCTCCGGGGATGCTTCAGACAGTTTGTTTTTGTCTTTACTTGCAGTTTTATCAGTTCCTTTCTGGGCTTTTGCAACATTATCTGGTCCATCCTCTTTTTGTGGCACAACTGGCTCTCCGTCTTTGTTTTTACCCCGGGAATACAATTCTTCCTTTCCATCTCCATTCCCAACAGCGTCAGATCTTTTCTCTGCCTTCCTGAATTGTTTCTGAATCTTTCTGGGACACCACATGAACTTATCCTTCGGCTCAAAGTGAAGATAGGCAAAGCGTACCAGCTCCTGACGTTTCTGTTTATCCAGGACGGCAAACAGGAAGTAGTCGAGTACACTGCGTTTAACACTGCTAAGGTTCTTCTTAACCAGAGTCTCTTCCAGGAAGAAGCGCACGAGTGGGGCCTGATAGTGCTCAAAGCCCAGCTCTCCGAGGCTCTTCAGGATACGAGTGATGCGCAGGTTGTTGTGCATATTCCTGACAGAGATGAGACAGTTGAAACTGAAATCACAAACAAAAAAGTACACATCTTGGAAGTTCCTTACTTGAGAATATTTGAATATTTACCGCTCAAGGTTTCCAAAGCGCTCCTTCCAGTTCTCCGCTCGCTTCACTTCACCCGTCTCTTTGTTGACCAAACGGATGCCATAAAAGCCCAACATGAGTTCATAGGACTCGATTAGTCTCTTTTTGGCATCTTCATTCTTTTTGAAGGCCTGGTGAAGATTCAAAGTGGAGATGAAAAGTGAATGAAAGAAAATATTGTAGGATATTATATATACAGCTGTTATGATCACACATCATGCTCACATGGGTCATACTGGTAAATAAATACATAGAATTCAATATGTTCAGGATATCCAATATGTTTCCATTTCTAGCTGGTCAGTAATTGGCTAGCTACAAATGCCTAACCTAACTTTTAATTTATTCATTGCTGGTGTGTGCAAATTCGGGTCCTGGTAATGTCGACTCTATGCGTGCATAACAGCACCGCTGCTGAAAAAAAAAAAAAAAACCCAAGGGGAAACACTGTTTATGTATCTATCTGTGATGTCCATATGAAAAGACTTTAATTTGGAACACAAGTTTCCCAAACTTTAAGATGTTTTCTCTACAGATGGATGTTGGTAAATGATAGTGTGGGTTGATGTGAACTGATGTCTTACAATGCCAGAAAAATGTTTAGTAACACTGATAAAAGGGAATAAAAAGAACATCCGGTCTATAATAAAGCAATACAGCTACAGCTGTTACCCGAAGCAGTTATATGGTTGTATCGAACATTTTGAGAGATATTATACCCCTAAGATAACCTGACAAACTTCACTACTGGAGAAGATGTCTTTATTTGGACTGCAGAGATTCTAAGCACAAGTGAATTTATGGCTTAGGGTTAGAAAAGGGTCATTTACATAATACAATGCTACATTTTTATACATAATTTCAGCAGATATGCATCTTTAAATTCTTTTAAGTATTTTCGGGGTGCTTCATTTTGATACTGGGCCAATTTCCTGTCACGGTGACAGGAAATGAGAGGAGAAAGAGCAGGATGGTGTGTGGCAAAGGTCCCCAGTCAGCCTTCAGGACAGCTCAGCTTTTTACTTTTATGGCTCATTTTTTAAAGAATTCATCACTCAAGCCATTTTTTAGTATAGAGAAACTATGGCATCGGTTCAATTTTCTGGGTGATTCAACCAGCCTTTTCTAATATGACGCATCGCTAGCTAGAGCATCAGAAATACATATTTAACTCACTGGATGGCATTTTTTTTGGCTTTGCACTCATCAGATATGGTCTTGTGTCATGAATGTAAATGATAAATTGTGTGTGTTGCGAGTTATATTTGACAAATAAACTCTGCACATTTAACTGTTTGGTTGAGTGTTTGTTTAGAGATCTGCTGTCTCACTCACTTCAATCTCCTTCTTGGTGAGTTCTGAAGCCATATAATTAACCCCCGGTTCTCGAAGTGGAAACAACCTTACAATAGCAGAGAGAAACAACAGAAAAAACAGTCAACATCAGAGGAAACAATACACTAACGCAATTCTGTCGACTGCCTCTCAAACTGTTCATAACCCTGAAATAAAAAGAACATCACATACAACTCTGAAGATACATCCTTCTAATAAATAGTCTTGACTCAGCAAACAAAACTGTGTCAAAAGACAGCATGACATCCATGTGGGCTTCACAGGAATGAAGTGTCAGCTTAATCATAGTTTCCCTTTGGTCGAATCTGTATTTAGTCACGGCTGAGATGAGAAAACTGTCATTAGGCAGATGAAAAGTAAGAAATCACAGTCTTTCGAGGTTAATTTCAACATTTTGTTTAATAAAGTGCAGTGTAGCTAATGCCTGAAATGGGTAGCTTCTTTCTTTTTTACACTGATGATTTCATTTGGAACAAAGGGCTTCAATCAGGCGCTTATAAAGTGGAGGAATGTGTATTACTCTAAACTTGGTTTTAGAACTGCAATGATTAGTTTATTAATTGTATTTGTTGTTTTGACAACCTTTGTTGTTGTTGTTTTTTTTTTATCAACCCACCCACACTTACCTTACACATGCAATGGTGTGGCAGACATTAGCATTACAATATATGTTCCTAATTAAGGATTTCGAAAGCACAACATACATTGTTCTTTGTTTATATACACTCAGTATATATACATTCTTTTTAGTCCCAAGTTCCTCTTTTTATTACTTTACTTCCAACACGGCTCAACAGGGAAACACTGTCTGAGGAAACACAAAGAGGGAACTTGATGCTAAAGACTGTAAATGTGGCAGATATCCACAAATATATGACAAACTGACTGCTGAAGCCTCATATAAGTTCAGATGGACTTTTAATACAAAATAATTGGACACAATGTGGATTTTGGCCCCATTACTAGATGTACATTGAAAGTTCATTCTTCTAATGGTCAATATGAACAGGAAGAATGATTACAGCGCATTAACCCTCTTTCAGTGTTCATTTGGGCACCTGACTGTTTTGTGAACTTATCCTTTAAGAGTGTGCAACATGTCACAGACTGCAAGGTCACCAGATTAAGATAACATTAGCTTT
Organism: Scomber scombrus; assembly: GCF_963691925.1. NCBI lineage: Eukaryota > Metazoa > Chordata > Actinopteri > Scombriformes > Scombridae > Scomber > Scomber scombrus. Next base: position 22,226,563 of record NC_084979.1, on the reverse strand, counting down.
GCACCCTCACACTGGACACAGCCAAAACATACAACCCAAAGGTATAAACAATACATACCACTGAATGTACGAATGAACCCTCTCCAGTCGTTTGTAGTCATTTTTCCATTCTTTAAGAAATGAGTCAATGTAAACATCTGTGTGCAAGAAATCATCATGTCACTACACACTTAACTTTTCAATAAAAACACTGACAGCATATTATGGTAAACGTTTAAATATATATTACCATCAGGGGCGGAGGGAAATTTATTGAGATAAAACTGCAAATTGTTCATTTTGTCCTCGGAGCAATCGTCATCTGTCAGATTCTATCAAAAGAACAAAAGAGCATAATTTGACCCCTCTCAGTTGTGACAAATGAGATGCTTTTAATGGCGTATTTAAAGGTGCAGTGTGTAGAATTTAGTGGCATCTAGCGGAACAGACTTGGACTTGAATAGAAATCGGATATAATAATCATAAGTGTGTTTGAATTAGTGTATAATCACCTGAAAACAATAATAATTGTGTTTTCGTTACCTTAAAATGAGCCCTTTATATCCACATAGGTAATGGGTGTTGCAGCGCCATATTTCTACAATAGTCCAGATAGGACAAACTAAACATAGGCTATGAGAGGACCTTGCTTTTCCTTTTTTTTTTTTTTGGTTTTGCGGCCACTGTAGGTCCTCCTACACACTTGGACAGCAAGGGTTGGGGAGGGGGTGTATTCAGTTGTCTGCAATCTGCAACATCAACGCTAGATATCACTAAATTCTACAGGCTGGTCCTTTAACCTTACTTACTGGGTATCCTCTCCTGTAGTTCTGCATGTCCTTTGCTGCCCTCATGTTTCTGGGCGTGTGATGCCACTGAAAATAAAAGTAAAAGTGAAATGAACCCCACTTGAAAGGGGAGGAGGCATACGTGTTGTGAAGGAGAACTGAAATTACTGCAACCATAGCGGCTCGTATTATAATATTAGCAAATGACGACAAGACCTGCATGCAACGTTTCTACTAATGAGAAAATTGACGTTATACAAGTCATGCAGAGTTAAGGCCAAGCTAATCCATTTCCTACTCTTCGCAAAAAGAGTTCGGCAGTTCTTTTTTTAATTTTTTTTTTTTTTAACATGAATGACAAACTGTGGATAGCACTTGCTGTGAGCAGTCCAACATAAATATTTCGACGTAACATTAGCTTATCACACCCCCCTTAAAAGTAAGCTATCGTCAAAAGTAAGCTAGGCTAGTTAGCAACCCTGCAGCAGCAGCAGCGTTAAGGCATAAAGCTAACATTAGCTTTTCCAGTCATGGCAATAACAGCAAACGCCTGGCCGAGTGCATAAGCAATGAGTTAGGAGTCACCATATCCCACGCCATGGCATCAGCTAGGTAAGTTACAGTCTGGCTCAGTTATAATTAAAAGCACGTACTGTTACTAAAGTCCAACCAGATTTGTTTTTGTCTTGACTTGACCGACGTGTTTGGCTCTCTCCGGCCGGGTCGTCTCCATCACTCTCTGTGTCCCAGGTCGAGTCGTACTCACACACACAGTCGTCCTCCATTATTTAAAAAGAAAACGCGTTAATAACTAGCTGGAGCTAAATACACACGTATCCGGGTTCAGTGCTGTAAACGGACATGGATCAGGTTACTCTTTCATTTTCAGGTTAGAGACGTAGGACGGCCCTGACCATCCGTCTTTGCAGTCGACCATCAGACAGGCAGCGGCAGCGTTGGCGGCTGCAGCACTGACGCTGCCTTCAGGTACTCCTGCTGAGTAGCGGTAATTACAATTGCATAATTTTACACACTGTTACTAACACTATTTGGCCTTGTAAAAACACGCTTAACAGCAAATGTGACAATGCTGTGTTAAGTTGCTGCCTCTCGGGATCAGAGTCTCAGTGTTATTCAGCGGTTAATATAATAAGGTCGTTCATATTTTATTATTGAGTGTGTTGATTTTCCGACACTCCATCGAGGCACCATACATGCTGGATTCGGGTGAATTGCAAACCAGCTGATGAGAGTCTTAAGGACAATGTAAGTCTTTCACTTAACTCTTACATACTGTTCAGGGTCAAATTTGACCTTTTTTGACATTTGACAGCTGTAAAAAAAAACAAAAAACAAACACCCTAAATGTCTTTTACCCTGAATTTTCCTAAAGGGACCCGAACCCCCAATAAACCCCGCAGTTGCATACAGTTCTTGTAAGTTTCAGTTTTAATCAAATACATTTAAATAATTTTTGCAATGTTATATTTTCACGTCTTAGGTAAAACAGGACATGATATTGTGTGATAGTCTGTGCTTTTTCTCCAAAAACAATTAATGTTTAATCACCCATTTATCTGTATTTACATTATATTTTGTTGTGTGCTCATTTTTAGTTTTATGGTGACAGGAATTAAACCTATGTTTAATGTTTGACAACTGGAGAAAGTGGGCCCCAGGAAGAGTAGCTGGTGCCCAGCGCAATTGCTAATGGGGATCCTAATAAACTAAACTACACTAAACTTAAGTACTATAGAAAATCTGTGCAAAGGCGACTAAAATGTTACATAATAATATTTTTTAGGTACCAAAACTGCATGTTTTTCATAATGAATGGTAGAGGTGTTGAAGATACGTATATGGGAAAATCATAAAAAATAAACATTATTTGTACAGTATTAAACACTGCCACAAAGCAATTTACTAATCAAACAGATGAAAACAAAACATTGACAAGTTGGAACAAGGGAATTTATGGTATTTTTGCTCGAAAATGTATTTACTAAACTGGTTGCTGACTAATCTTCTGCTGATTGATTTGATCGACTAATCATTTCAGCTCAGTTTAAAGACTGGTGTTCAAGAGCAGGAAAAGCAGGCATCTTTTTAGAAGCTGCAGGCAATCTGATGTGCTTGTTGATGTTAGATCGGATTGACAGGCTAATCACTCCAGTTATCATTGAAGTACCTAAAGTACGACATAGCACCAACGGGTATCACAAACGGTGACACTCAAAATGACAAGCTTTTTTTTCTTGAGCCTGTTGAAAAGACAGAAAGATCATAACCCATACCCATACATACCCAATACTACGCAATTTGAACTAGGGCTGCAACTAACGATTATATTCATTATCAACATTAATTTTACAATAATCATTTTAGTCAATAAAACAATAAAACAGTTGTCCATCACAATTTTGTGAATGCTGTCAGCAAATGTCTCATTTTGTATGAAACAACAGTCCAAAACCCAAAGATATTAAACTATCTTTCATGTAAGATAAGGACAAGCAGCAAATGCTAAAATCTGAGAACCTAAAAGAATCTCCTTATTGGTGTTTTTGCTTTAATAAGGACCTAAAATATGAATCGATTATCAAAAAGTTGCCTATTAATATTCACATTGACTGATGCAGTTGCGGCTTTAATTTGAACACAATAACACAAGTGAACATGGTGACAGAAGACTACTTGTATATACTCATAGCAGATGGAGTACCTGACTTTATATCATTAACATTTAGTAAGCCTGCAGCTCTATGTAAACCACTCTTTAAAGCCCTGCATCCATTCATACTGGCATCTTGCTCTCTTTTACATGCACATAGTCCAAACACAGTCCAATGTATCTACTAATCCAGCCTGAGTTCTCATTATTATTGTAAGTGTCTTACACATGGGTAATATCTTCAGAATTACAGCATCATAAATAGGATCCAGTTGTTCTAGTATCAGAACCAGTGGCACAAAGAAGAATTCAGAGGTGTGAACATATAATTGGACTATGTTGTCCATCTTTTGACAGTAATTGGATGGATGCATTCATACATGGGGAGGTATAAATAGAATTTGTATTATCACAGGGGATTCAATGTTGAATGGCCGCTGGTGTGGGTTTCTATTTTTGGTTTTAGTTACTGTGGAAACCAGAGGGCTCTGCAGGCATCCAGTATTTGCTGTTGCTATTTAGTGCTGCTGCTTCATGAAATGGATTCCCTTTTGCCATTATCCTCAATGACTTCAATACAGATGGAAAGATTTGTTGATATAAACAGAGGAGATTATAATAAGTACGTAAACCCAGTCTGGCTGTGTTGTTAGGAGGTTTTCCAGGAATTTAGAAACTGTGGGACTTGTCTACTACTCTATATCTCGCTGGTAACTATGAGTTTCCTATAATTTGTCCCAGTAGGAGTCTGCTGGGTGGAGTTTAGGCCCATCAGGGGGAATTTGGCTCCGGTTATAATATTCCCATTGCTAAATTTGTGTGTTGTCCTTTATTTTTCAGTTCCTTTCATTTTTAGAAACCAGCTAGTTTCAATCTAGTGATTTACTAAACTGGGTTCCATTAAAACCATTTAAACTTGGATAATATCTTTGCTTTTTTTTTTACTTTTGACATTTGTGAACTGGTCACCAAGAAAGATTTGTTCTCCCATCAACTAAACAGGACTATAGCATCACAAGATGTAACATGCTATAACTCTAAAAATGAATTGTTTTTGGTTGTCAGACAATATATTACATTTGACTTAATTTTATTTATATAAATATGCTGTATATGGAGAAATACTGTATGCATTTTAGAGTTTTAGTAGAATACAACTGATATTTTTTGTTAACCTCACTAACTTATCTTTACTTAAGAACTGGTTTGTGTGGTTCAACTGGTTTTCATTTAGTGATGTAATGAGGCAGAGTTTGATCTTAAAACAGCCCCAGGTCTGACTGGCTGCCAGCGTGTTGGTGTAAGTCAGCTACTGTCATTAGTTGTGATTGTGAAAACTGTGTTTTTAAGTACTCAGAGCACAGTTTACATTTGTGATAAACTTAATTTGAATTGCTTTTTGAAAGGTAATATTTTTAATACTACTGAAATATTTAGCAGTAGTCTAAGTGCATTACTTTAACGGCTTACTTCAATCGTGGCCTTACATGATTAATATGATCATTGTTTACAATTCTAACAGCAAATGTGGGCACCGAATGATGGACTGACTTTGTTAAAAAATGCACAAGCTCTACAAAACAAATTTAAACAGCTAGTGAGATTGTCTGTCTAAAGCATCAAATGTAAGAGAAACATCTAAAGACCACATCATGAGAAGCTGTCCAACAAGAGTAACACAAATGTCAGAAATCTAACACAAAAGAAATGAACATTCAGACTAATACAGATTTAGACCAGCTTTTAATGGCAACATTTGTCTTTGGTGGCTGACTTACTGTATATGGAAAAAAACTCAACACTTTCCGCAGCTGCTTCATAAAAAAAGCCATCCAGTGTTATTATCATGATCCATAATGTCTGAAATCTCATCATGTTGCATGGTGTTTAAATTTTGGTGCAAAAGGTCTTTTCTGTTTGAAATGTAGTATATATAAATATAGTATAATTAAAGAATGGTATGTAATCTTACTGATAATTAACAAATACAAAGGACAACTCTCTAAGTTTGTGTAATGGCTAAATAGAGGACAACAGAGGACTGATAGGCTCAGATATTTCCAGTCAGTTCATCCACCCTGGAGATGGTAAAAAAGCACAAAAAAAAGACAGGCCTCTGTGAGGTGAACACTAAATATAACTCAGTTTGCTGTTCTATCTGTGAGTCAGTGACAGATCCGAGGGGATAATACTCACTCTTGCGTTCCTAATATTATCCAATATTGAACTGTTTTACCTGGAATTTTCTCCTCTTCAGATGAAGGCAACTACTCCTCTACTCTGACAGGTACAACATTTTTCGTCATTGAGTCTTGACATGCTTACTGTAGCTATGAGTGCCTATTTCTGAAGTTAGACTGTTTGTACATCCAGAGAGCATAATAGTGTATGTCTCAGTGTTTCAGTGTGAAGAAAGAGACTGACATGGCACAACTTTTTCAAATTACAGTTCATGTTTAAATTTGGGTATGAGTACAAACTCATTAACATATTTTGATTGTTTTTTTTTATTAGGATAGTTGTGTCTCTCAGGTAACACTCTGCAGATTGTTTCTGTACTGTGACAGTTTTTGCCTATTTTGGCCAAAGTGTTGCAATACCTGCATGTAAAAATACTAAGGAATTACCTTTTATAGCGAATTGTTTTATAGTAAGATTTGTCGGAAAAGGCTCTGACCAATGACGAGGGTTCCGTAATAAACATACGTGTACGTCAAAATCATCAAAAGCAGAGCACAGACTTCAGTGCTTTGCTTGAACTAACACCATGCTCCATTAACTATGTGATTCTCTCTGTCTGTGTCTTATGTATCATAAATCATCACAAGTTTTATGACTGAAGGTTCACTACCGACCTTAGAAACAGTATATCATAGAACAGTCTCATCCCATAGCTCTTTTGAGGTTTCAATTGTATCATGTGATTTCCTGCAAATGTAATGTAGTACTGTACTTTTTGGCCATGTTGAGATTGAAAATTCATTCTTGACCTTGAACAATAAAACAGTCTCACTACAAGCACAGTTCAATAGCTGCACTTGAGCAAATATGACTAGAGCAACGTTCAAGAATAACTTTTATTAAGGTCTTGCACATGACTACATTATTATTATAATTATTATTATAATTATTATTATTATTATTATTATTATTATTAATGTTATTGAAATTCTTTATTAGGATATCCCCTTGGGATTTCATTTTCGAGGGTGTCTTTAACAAAATACAACACAGCAAAAACACAGCATTTTAACAAAAAATAAAAGACAAACAGAATACATTAAAACAAAAAAGACAAAATAAAACAAAAGCACAACAAACATACAAATACAGACAACAAAACAAGAAATAAGCAATATTAAAACCTACAATTACAGCATAATAAACAGCAGGGAAAAATAATCATTCAGTATATGGTATAAGTGTAAGTGTAAATGTAAAATCATGCTTGGTTTGACAAATGACTGTGGCCCATTTCCTTGCCTCCTTATTGCTTTACCACTAGTACATAATCCTTAGTCCTTACGCATTGTATTAGACTCTGGTGGTTGTGGCTCTGATGGTGGAGCAGGTGGCCCACTAATGGAAAAGATTGGCAGTTTGATTCCTGGCTCTTCCAATCCACATGTTGAAGTGTCCTTGGGCAAGACACTGAACCGCCAAAGTGCTCCCAATGACTGTGCCAATGGTGTGTGTGTGTGTGATTGTGCATTAACAAATGCCTCTATTTGGCACTATATGAGTGCAGCCCATTTATCATGACAGCAAAGCTAGTTCATCTGTGTTATCCTCCAGTTGTCACTTTATATCAGTATTATTTTCATTATTTATTTATATCATATTATTTGCTCCTTTTAATAATTTCAGAAGCTAACTGTTGCACCACTCTCAGAAATGTTATTCTTTAGAGTCTGTATAAGTTTTATGTTGGTATTAATATTGCAAAATGTGTCTATACTTTCAATTATAGCTGTATAAAATAGTTGGTATAGGGACTTCCCAGTAATCTCTGTTTACGAGCTCAACGGACTTTAAAATAGAGTCATAAAACAGTAAAACCAATAATCAGTTATTCATTGATATTTGTTCTTATATTCCTTTGTCTGTTTAGGATGCAACATATCAGCCTCTTTTTTCCTCTTCCCTTGTAAACTGCAAATTCAAATCCAGATGTGTCATACACGATCTCATCCCTGAATCAAAGGGAGTCAGCAGTTCATTATCTGGAGTTAAGCCCTTGCAGTCAAATTCACAACTATCCAAATTTTTCTCTTAAGGTTGTCAGTCTTCTTTTCGCTTTGACAACGGACGTGCCAACATACAAAGCCTTTCTGTGTATCAAGCTGCTACCTGATCTTGCATCACCTCTGCTATTTTGTAATTTTTATCTTATCCCTGTCAAAGCTCAGCTGCTGTTCCTTGCTAAAGACCCCCTTTCCATTCTAAAAATTTGGGTTTTACAGATGAGCTTCATTTTTTTATAAGCCCTCCTCCAGTATTTTGCCAGATTTGCATTTTTGTTCTTTCAGAATTGGCAGATGGGTTTATTTAGGAGTGAAATGCGCCTTCAGGCACAAGGTCCTCATTTCTCTGCATGATGCCATGTGAATCTTTTAAAATTGTTTCGTACCATCTGCATATTCTCAACATCAATACAGACACCAAGGAGGTCTTTGTGATTTAGTGGGATAAAAAAATTGGACAAATTCTTTCTGTGGGCAGTGTTTAATGAGGCAAAATGGGAGTAAAACACATGATAGGAATAATAAGATTGTTTCCAGGTGGGGCGTAATGAATACCAACAACAAGAAATGTTCTTTTAGTAAGAACTAAGAAATACAAGTTTATATATTACTGTATCTTCCCGAAGAAATGCTTCCACTAACTCAGCAACTATCTAACAGCAACCTAAACAATGATTATAATAATTTAGATAATAACACAAAATATTAGCAATAGAAGCAGACCTGTGAACAATTTGACATTAAGTATTCAGCAGTACTGTAAGTCACATGGTCAGAATTTTAATATTATTAATAACTGATCAAAAAAGAGGCATTATTAGTTAGAAAAAGGACAAAGGATGGTATTTCAATAATCCTCTTCATTTGTTTTCATTGTTCCTTGTAAATCGCATAATAATATGTGTGTGTGATAATGAAATGTACCTGAGAGAAAGCAGAGAACAGAAAGAGAAAAAATAAATCAATGAGGCATCTCTGTTTGAGTCTAAATACTTATCCTTAAGCCCTGGACCAATGAGGATTGATGGGCCTTCTCACTTTGTTCCAGGTCCTTAGGCTTTGAAAAGGATGTGAATACAAGCTGTGCGGATTGATGGGTGGCTGTTAGGGCTTCAGGTTCCTCTCTTATCAGCTGAGAGGTAATTGATTTATGGAGAGCTGGTTTGAATCACAACAGGGATGTAAGTGTGCTGATTTAGCCACTTAACACAAAAACAGGGCCACTGGGAGCACGTTGCTCTGTTTGAGAGGAACAAAAGAACACATGGTAATCCACCTGCAATACCCTGTTGGTGCTGCTAATACCTACTGCACAAGGTGGGTGGCTTTCAATTTTTAGATGATCAAACTATGAGATATTTATTTTCTTTCCTTTCATGTTTCTTAAAAAAGAAAATCCAGCTTGAGTAACAAAAAATAATGATACTTGTTGTGATGCAATGGCAACACAATTCACTTAGTGAGTGCCTGGATCATTACGCTTAACATATTAGCTTCAACCTCACTGACAGTCCAAGCCTGGTCTTTTGGTATAAGTAACCATGGCAACCAGCATCACCTACAGTACAGTACATTTCCAGAAGCATCGAGTGTAGCAATGTCGTTTATTTAGTGTACACACACATGCATCATGGACACACACACACACACACACACACACACATACACACACACACACACACACACACACACACACACACACACACACACACACACACACACACACACACACACACACACACACTCTCTATCTATTTTGTTGTTATCTTCTATTAAATCCCATTTGAAAACCCACTTTTATTGAATGGCTCTCTAATAAATATACAGCATCGTTAGATGTGTTTTATTAGTCCGGTTTTCTTCCTCATTGTTGTATCTTTGTTTCCTGTAAAGCACGTTGTAGTGATTGATTTAAAAAAAAATCAGTGCTATAAACAAACATTATTATTATTATTTTAATTATATGAATTTGTAAAATGATTATAATTTATTAGCATCACCAGGAGATCCCTAAAATGCATCACCTTTATAATGGTCTTTACTTTGATTTAAACACAGAATTACACATTGTCACACATTCTATATGTATTTATTAAGCTATGAGTGAAAGAAAATTCTTGAGTGTATTGCTATTACAAGTGGTAAATCCAAAAGTTAGTTGCATTGTCTTCATGGGGTCATTTTGGGTATCTCACCAGCACAACATTCATTAGTGCTATAATGTACTATATTTTTTGTTTTTTTTAAAAGTGCAAGTTAAAGTAATTTAAATTAGCTTTCAACATGTTGCCTTATCATAATAATAATAAAAATAAAAATAGGTGTGATTTATATAGCACCTTTCACAAACCCAAGGACGCTTTGCAATGGATAAAACAAACAATAAAAAAATAAAGAAATCAAGACTGAGCAGAAGAAAAGGAAGAGAAGTGTTCATTGAAGATTATTAACCTGATAATTAACTTGAGCTTCAGACCATAGCACTTTAGATTTTAGGATAGACTTGTGATGGTTTGTTTGCACACAAGCAAGGTGCATTTTCTTTATATTAAAGGAGATACAATGTGCTGGGATTACCTCAACTCGTTATGTCTGTATGTCTGTTACTTGAATATACAGTTAGAAGGCCAGTTTATGTGAAATCCCACTGGCTGCTGTCCATGGTGCTGAATCCCCCTTCTCATGTTAGATTGGTATCTGCCGGGTCAAGCCAGGACTTAACTTGTTGCACACAGGCGTGATAAGACTGAACATTGATGCCAAAGCTTACAATGTTTCTTCTAATGAATCATTTTAAAAAACAGCCTTTCACTGTCGACTGGTTTGCGCATGCGAGAAGACGAGCTGATGCCACCTGGTTTAACAGATGACCGTGTGGAGAGCATCGATCGCTCTCGATGCGCACAGCGGGATATGCGCGTTTTTGCATAAACATTAGAATCAAACCTGGCAAGAAAGATCTCCAGGTTTTGTTTCCCTACACGCCTCTCCTGCTACGTTTCACGCAACAGGCTGAAACACCAATGTGGAGTCTACGCTGAAGAACAGTACCACCTGTAACTGTAACTGTGCCTCTGCTCCCGACTTTTCATGCCGACACCGAGGATGAAGAAGCAAAACGTCCGGACCCTGTCGCTCATCCTCTGCATGTTTTCCTACTTGCTGGTCGGCGCCGCGGTGTTTGACGCGCTGGAGTCTGAGTCGGAGAGCTCCCGCAGACGCATCTTGGAGCAGAAGCGCAACGAGATGAAGAAGAAGTACCGTTTCTCCGAGGACGACTACCGCGAAATCGAGCGAGTGGTGCTGCAAGCTGAGCCCCATCGCGCCGGCAGACAGTGGAAATTTGCTGGCTCTTTTTACTTTGCCATAACAGTCATCACCACCATTGGTAAGCTGGAAAGCAGTTCTGCTTTCCTTTGAGATGAGTGATAATGTTGTTGGTGTATTCACTATATCAGTTATTTGTTTTATTTTTCTGCACGAATACAACATTTAAGACTAATCTCAATATGTAGGCAATTAGTCCACGTTTTACTATCCACGCATTGCTATGCGTCACAGTTTTCCTCTCATTTCCATTTCCTGCATTCAGGTTATGGACATGCAGCACCAGGCACAGATGCAGGAAAGGTCTTCTGCATGTTCTATGCAGTGCTGGGCATCCCTCTGACTTTGGTCATGTTCCAGAGCCTGGGAGAGAGGATGAACACATTCGTCCGCTATCTTCTACATAAGGCGAAGCAGTGTCTGGGCTTTCACCACACCGAGGTGTCCATGGAGAACATGGTCCTGGTGGGTTTCCTGTCCTGTATTGGTACACTGTGTGTGGGGGCTGCAGCTTTCGCCCACTTTGAGGGATGGAGCTTCTTCCATGCTTACTACTACTGCTTCATCACACTCACCACCATCGGCTTTGGAGACTTTGTGGCCCTGCAGAAAAAGGAGGACCTCCAGGAGAAAACCCCATATGTGGCTTTCAGCTTCATGTACATCCTGGTGGGCCTGACTGTTATTGGGGCCTTCCTTAATTTAGTAGTGCTTCGTTTCCTCACCATGAACACTGAGGATGAGAGGAGAGATGCTCAAGAAAGGGCGTCACTGAAAAGGGACAGGGGCCTTTTGGATGGGGCTGTGGGTGTCCATGTTGAACAGGGCAGAGATGGCCACAGGGGAAGGAACAGGGGCAACTTGGTGCACAGTCGCAGCCACAGTACGCTCTTCCTCCCGATTGAGGAGGGAACCAGCCGCACCAACCTCATTGCCTCCCCAGCGGAGGACCAGGAGGGAGGGAGAAGCCCCTGCAGACACAGGCTGCATTTACAGATTAAGGCAGGCAAACACAGGCCAGAATCAAGCCTCAGCTCCCTCTGCTCCTGCGTATGCTACCGCTTGGGCATTTGTGATAGTCCTCTCATGTCCCACAGTGAACACCACGGCTGTCATATCAATTCTGTTTATTACAACTCAGTCTCCTATAGGATCCAAGGTTGCTCGCCAGGTTCCAGGGACAACACTGGACTTTCTTCCCCAGGTAGCACACTCTCGCCTGGGCACAGCTTCCGGGAGTTCTCCCGTTCAAGGAGAAAGTCGGTGTAAAGAGCACTTTAGTGAGTGTGAGTGTTTGCACAGACTGTAAACAGTATTTTCACTGACACTGTATCATGTGTTACACCTCTTTTGTGCATGTCAGAAGACACTCATCTGTTAAACGAATACACTGTCTGTTGTGGCTTTTGAAAATGGTTTTATTTGTAGAGCAAGGATGATATTTTTTCTTCTTTTACCACAATGGCATTATTTATGTTTGTGATTCTGCAGTTTTCCTCGCATGTAAGCCAAAGTGCAGTGCATGCTAAAGAGAATGTGTAGCACACAATGTGAATGCATGTGTGCTATGCAAAGATGTAAAAAGTCAGGCTTTAAATCTACAGTTTTAACAAAAGTATTTTTGGATAGTGCTTCTGTTCAGCCAAGGTATGTGAATGACCCTCAGTGGACTTTGCTCCAGCTTTAGACAAAACCCTACATTTTTCATGCCATAGCTAGAAGATGTCATTATACTTTTATATTTAAAGAAAGCCTTAAAGAACTTTGACCAAGCACATGAGATATGTGGCTTCTTAGCTCAGTGAATTTAATAAATCCTTTTATTACTTCTAATTGGGGGTCAGAACAACCTTTTGTGCATTGTTCAGCACCAATGCACTCTAATGTCAAGAGATTATGCTTGTTATGACTGATTCAAATTTAATGGATGTAGCACGCAACAGATATGTAGCAGGTTAACTTCCCAAAATCCTGGGAAAAACTGTCATTTTCCAGTCAGGGAGGTGTTGTTTCTCTGTAGACTTGATTTGTAGTCAGATTTGATGTAAGTCTATTACAGTATTGTTTTATTAAACCAAAGGAAAGAAGAATTAAATGTGTGAGTGTTTTTATTTTAATCCAGGGACTGAAAACATTATCTCATATTTGCTTGAGGTTATTTGGCTTCTGGGTTCATTTGTCTTCCTCTGTTCTATTTGTATTTTTCATCTGCCAGAACCACTTTCGATTTGATTAAAAAATAGTATTCGAAGGCCTTATCACAGCTGACTTCCTCTTCTGTTGCAACTATCACAGAAGAGAAAAAAGGGGGTCAGAATGAGGTTAATAATACTACTTTTAGTGATATTATAGGTAGAATTGGAATAGAGAATAATTGACTTCGATGATAAAAACCCAGTGAAGATTGATTTGATGATTTGCAGGTCAAGATATTTGAAAATTGAACATTTTTAGGGTAAAACTGTTATTTCGACAACATATTTTAAATGTGTAGTCAGGGCCAGCTTCACTCTGAATTATAGTAAATTAAATGCTTTTGAAACATTAACTGTAGATTCACTTTTCAGCCAAATTTAGAACAATTTTAACTTAGAAATCTATCTATTTTTAATCCACAAGTAACCACATTTATGTTTAGAGAGAAAATATATTTTATTCAGGATGTCCTGAGTTGGCTTGTTGACTAGGTTAAAAGGTTAACATCCAGCCCAGGAAACTTTATTGTATCATTTCTCTCTCTCCCCCAAGTGTTTCTGTCTGTTTGAGATATGGAGAAAATAATAAAATGGCCATAAACCACCAAAAGAAAACAATGCCTCCATTCTCGAGCGCAGTAGCCAATATTTCAAGTCATAAACATTACCCCCTCTCTACTGTCACCAGATAAAATCACTTCATGTGTATTAACTGCTGCACATTGCCTCCATTTGCTATTTTTAAAACCTGTTTTTGGTTCAAAATGAGGAACAGATATCATAAAGCCTTTACATGAGTGTCCCTGAGCCTGCATTTCACCCCATCTGTTGATCTGCTGGAATAGTCAGCTGCTTTACATATAAATGTAAAACTGATTGGGCAATAGAATCTGAAATGGTGATTGGTTATGAAATGCCATCTGCTGTGGCTGCTTTGGGGTAGAAATGGGGACATTTACTCCCTTCCTTACAGCGTCACATCACATGCTTTTCCTCATGAAGCATTCTTTATTGTGTGCAACGAGTCAGATTATACAAAGCGTTCATCATATACTTTCAAATAAACACCATTATCATCATTTCTACTAATGACAGAGACAAAGGAGAGGGTGTGAAGATACAATAACTTTGACAAGGGGGCCCTCTACAGGGGAGAACACTGGGAATATTGGAGGAAATGAAAGTCACAAACGAAAGTGAAACATTTTGCCACTAGAGGTCAGTATATGTCCATGCAACAGCAGTGATATTCATCCCTTTTGTGTTCATCTGTACTGTACAAGTGTAGTTGGATTTTCTTCAGATATAATGAGCAGTATTAATACAGCGAGTGTAGGACAAAGTTAGAATAATCGCACTAGTTCCATTATTATTGTTATTATTATGTATCACAAGTGAAAAAGGAAATCAGGATTTTACCAGTAACCCTCTGTGGGCAGGCTGAGCTGTAGGGGTTCTGGGTCCATAAAAGTCTAAACCTGAGGGTCTCTTGTCCAGTTTATTAATAAGAGTTCTAAAATGAAGATGACCCCCTGTATGAAGCAGCATGTAAAGGGTCCCACAGCTTGATGTTGTTTAAAAGATCAGAAATGTATCTAAATGTAAAAAGCGATGATTGTATTCAGGATTTCAGTAACTCAAAATAATAATAATAATAATAATAATAATAATAATAATAATAATAATGATCATGAAAAAATAAAAAATGACTAGTACTCCCTGGTTTCAATATACCATTCTTATTTGAAAAATATATATTATGGAGTCTTTTTCTACGAGAATTATTACAGATCATCAAACCCAATTATATTCAAACTCAAATACATTCAAACCTAAACACATTCAAACCGAAAAAAATTCAAATCTAAACACATTCTGAGCAGCAACTGTTTTTGGACAGAAAATTGAAAACTGTCAAGTATTTCAAGTTGGTATCTCATAATCTTAGTCTTGTTTAAGTTACATTTTATTTAGGCAAAGCTTTCCCCTCACAAAGTAAGGTTAGGGTTAGTTCTTTAGTATTTTTTGTTGGCTCAAAAGTAGTCCATTTTTGGCACCAGCCTGTAAAATAAACATGTCTATGTTCATAATATTAAAAAGTAAAAACAGATGAGCTCAGTACTGGCGGATGATCTGGATATACAGTATGAAGAAGAAAGCAATAAGAAAAATAACTTTATCAAATAACCCATTCTCTGACATACAGAGATACATTAGATCATACATAATTAAGCCTTATTGGCTCGTGTCTTCTCGTATCTGCCCTTCAAAGACAGGAAATACAGATGTAACTCAGGTTGTGGATGATTTCTCTGAGTGCGCTGCAGTTTTATATTATCCACAAACCATTTTTTCATTGACTGGCCTTGTTGCCATAATTTCATTAGATAATCAATATTTGTCAAATCAACATTTGTAGCTATCATTTCTAATACAAATTAGGCTACATTGTTCTTACTAAATGCATTGATTAAAATATTCATTTTCTGGGAACCAGTTATCAAATGAACAAACTATTGGCACCAAACCAGGGCACAATTAGCTTTGCATTGATGGATTACAGCAGAGACGCCCAGACTTGGGTTAAAAATGACAAATTTCAATAACCTCAGAGTATAATCCTGCTGCTTATTAAATATTCTGTACTGTACATTATCATTACAGCATTTGCCAATGTCTCCAAAAGGTAAGGGCTGAAACACTCAGAGGTAATCTGTTTTTCATAATATATTAGTGTAACACAGCTAAAGCCAAGAAAATTCCCTCCAGTGACAGAAGAATCCTTTCACTTTATAGCGATGTTATTATTGGGCTCAACAATTTTAGTTTTTTTTTTAAAGTCCCAAAGGACATGGATGAAAGTAAGGTGATGCATCTCTTGCTAAAACGAATGATCTTGGAAGGATAATAAAATAGAGACTCATGACTCATGCTTGTAGTCTGACAGAGGATTATAATCTCTTGAGGGTCACTGCAAATTAATTTGAAATGTAAAAATGTAGTCAGCTGTAAAGTAGTATTATTGCTTCTGTTATTGGCTTTACATCCCTGGTTATTACTTTTTTTCTGTAGGAAATGAAATGGGCAACAGTCTGAGTCACTTTTCTGTCTGGTCGTTTTTTTCTCCATAATTAAACGTATATGGAATCGGTCTTGAGATGAGACTCACACTCAAAGAGTCAAGACATTTTGTGTGACACAGATAATGGGTCAATTTTAAAGTGTCTATTCCATTTAGCAACTGATGACTGCAAGAAAACATTAAATGCTTTAAACCAAATATTTCTTGCCATCACTCAACAAACTACCGTCTGGTCTCTTCATTGTGAAATGTTCATTGATCTGATGATTGTATCCGTGTGCTGCATACAGGACAAGTCCTTAGACACAGTGAATTAGAAATGATAAATGTATTCTACTCTCTACCATTTAAATCATCTTTAATTTAAGAAAGAACAAGGGGTCAAAGTAAAAATTAGTTTTTGGCTGAAGAAGAGCGTAAGATGTCCTAATCAGTGGTGAAAAATAATTACTTTTACATTCAGTATTTAAGTACAGTTTTAAGGTGCTATACTTAAATATATCTATTTTAAATTACTTTATACTTCTGTGTCATCATACTTGTAAATCTTGTACTTTTCACTCCAATACATTTATTTGACAACTGTAGATGCTGGTTATTCAAATTTCAGATGTCTGTGAGTTCTTAAGAACTCACCTACAACATCACTCTAATCTACTCATATGGTTTAATTAGGGCCCGAGCACTAACAGTGTGAGGCCCTATTGTATCTGTCCTGATTATTATTATAGTTCCTATAAAACAAACGCCTTTTTGACAGCCTAAACGTGCCCCAAAACTCACCAAAACTTGCAATCATGTCCGATCCGGCGAAAAATTTGATATTTTAAGGATTGCGGAAATGGGTGAGGCAAAATGGATCAATAGCGCCCCCTAGAAGATTTAAAAAATCAAGCCCCTCGGCTCAGATTGACGTAGACAAACGAAATTCGGTAAACACATGTATCGTGTAAAGACGCACTAAAAAGTCTCTTGGACCCATGATGTCACTCCAACAGAAAGTCGGCCATTTTGAAAAACATGTGTGATTTTGGCGAACAAACTTGTCCTAGGGATTTCATCCGACCGACTTCAAATTCACTCAGAATCATCTTGAGACATTGGAAATGAAAAGTTCAAAAAAACTTTCTGATTAGGGATTCGGTTTGGGCGTGGCGGTGCCGACAATTTCCTTCACCATTCCATCCTTCGCCAAAAAGCAGGAAATCCTTATAACTCCTACAGACATCGTCCGATCTACACCAAATTGATCACGCATGTAGAGGGTCCCGCCCTGAACACGTCTATGCATCAATACTTTGTCATATACACAGCGCCACCTACTGGACACAGGAAGTCAGCCTCATATGACAAACAATATCCGATTTATATGAAATTTACAGGATGTGTTCTCCACATCATACACTACAACATGATATATAATTGGTGGGTGATCTCTAGCGCCACCTACTGGACACAGGAAGTCAGCCTCATATGACAAACATTATCCGATTTATATGAAATTTACAGGATGTGCTCTCCACATCACATACTACAACATGACATATAATTGGTGGGTACTCTCTAGCGCCACATAGTGGACACAGACAGTGATATTTCACCACATCATGCAACGTCAAATAAAAGCCAGCGAATGAAGACGTCTACCTGCGCGCCCTCCGACTGCGCCACAGCCCGACATGCATGGGGGGGTGAGGGCCTGTTCATCGTTGCTTGCAGCTTTAATTCATATTACATCTTAAAGAGGTCAAATTAATCCATATTTCACAAAGAATTTCTTTAAAAAAACAAACAAATTTATGTTTCATATTTCCTACATTATGAATCATCTCATGACCCATCAGATTTATCTTGTGGCCCTAATGGCATATATATCAGTAACAGGGGCCATAATAATTAATTAATTAATTACATATTGTTGACAGTATTTTTGTACTTTTACTTTTGGATTTTGAATACAGGACCTTTACTAGTATTTTACTGGAGTATTTTTTATAATGCTGTTTTAGTACTTGTTTTTAAGTTGTTGTATTGGTAGTTTTGATTAAGCAAAGAGTCCTAATACTTCTTCACCTCTGGTAAATTTGGTTCATGCAATGTCAAACAAAACTAGGGAAAAACAAGGGAAAAAATTAGAAAAAATAAATACTTGATTTATAAAGAGGATTTGAAGGTGCTGCAAATAATCAAAATGCTGATGACTTTCTGATTTGTTTTTTCTTTGATCACTGATGCAGAATTCATAGTTGCCACTGGGAGGCAGTGACATACTTGATAGCTCACACAATGTGCCTTCTATGTTTGCCCAGCTGTAGCTCATGTGCCACCATTACCCCTCCAACTCCCCATCTCCCCTTCCTCTTTACTACTGCCACTACTGATCTGAGTATTAGATGGAGGTGAGCAATGATGAATAACAATTAGGATCTTTTTAAACTGATTCCAAAGAAGAGGCCAATGCTAATATGAGATTTTTATATAAATATCCCATCATTCATTTCAGTACAAATGTTGACAAAGCATGCTGTAGTGCACCTCAAACAACACAATAATTAAACACTTACTTCAAACTGATGTGTGAGCAAATAAATTGGACACATACACACATGCACACAGGAAAAAGGACAAAATAATCACATTCATTCTGCTGAATTCTCTGTAGGAAAGTCATTAATGGTTTTAAATGAGGACAAGCTGCTTCTGATACAAGTGATCCGTGTGTGAAATGGAATTAGGTGGCTGAGGATGACAAGTGGTATCTTTTATAGCCAATTCTCATTGCTCACTGTGGCAGTGTGAATGTATGGGGAGAGGAATGTAAAAGATCTGTTACAATTTTTTAGCTGATATATTTAAATATTTAGCTCATTTTCCTCACATTTGAGACGGAAATTAATGTAAAACAACATGATATATGTAAATATTTAATCTATATCTAAATGTTAAATCTACATGTTAAATCTAAATGTTAAATGGACGGTACTGGTGGCACTGCATCTTGGAGTGCAGCCTACACACCTGCCATAACCGCCCGTTCACTCTCCCCTGATTGGAGAGAATTGGCCGTGTTTGGATTCTTTCACCTCATTTCATCGACTGACCCACGGTCAGTGGTGAGGGTGGTGCAGTGTGCCGTCTGAGGCTGCTATGAGGGGCGTGACCTTACTGGGCTATTTGCACATTTTCTAAACATTTAGCTTTACACTCAGCAGCACATTTACACATGTGCATTTAACATTTAGATTTAACAGGCACCTGTTTTCAAAGAAAAAAGTTCTAAAAACTCAAAACTACCTGCTCAGCACCAAATGGCCAACAGGCACAGTCAGGGAGTAGCTGAACATATTGAAGCTGTCAACTCCACTGTGATTGGAGCCAAAGGAGAGTGAATATTGGACTTGCATTCATCAGGTGGACAGAAACACAACTTCAGATGAATGTTAATGTTGCTCTGTAACTGCAAATACTGTAAATAAACAACTGTTTGCTAACAAGTTTAACATAAAGGATCAGGCCTTCATGGAAGGGGACCTGCTCTCGACATAGATCGGATCACTAGCTTAGATAACTATCTTCACACATTATTTACTCTCTTAAGGTTGCTTCATTTTTTGGTGGATTTCTAAATGCTCAGGACATTTGTAAATTGGTATGCCATTTTTCAACCATCATTGGTTCAGCTCTTTGCACATGGGGCAACATGGCTGCCAGTGAATTCAACTAAACAGTAAAGAGTTGTTTGAACAATCAATATTAGATAAATAAGTACATACAACATAAAATTATAACTTACAATTTTTGGTGTGTCCAGAGTGTCCAAAAATAACACAGTGGTTCTTTGATGGATTATCAAACCCCTGGATGAATTATAAGAATGAGTGACAACTCATTGAAATAACTGAATGGTGCGCTGCAGGGCTATTCTTAAAGTAAGTCTCTAGCATGCAGCATTCCAGAAATAATATAGTATGCAATGACTTGTATGTCATATACTACATTGTTAACTCCAGATCAGAATACTGCTTCTACCTCTGTGAATATCCGCCGGTCATCTAAACATTTGGATCACCCCTGTAGACCACATGTGTACCGTATCTCTCCACACACATACAGTATATTTCCAGAACGTCTAACGATCGATCAGTACTGCTGACGTTCCCCATCCCAGTGCCTCCTGTTGGTCTCTGAGCAATTAGCCTGCTTGCATCCCAGTGAGTACACAACACTATGTGGCTAATCTCACTCCCTTTTCACTTTCTTTCTTTTCTTTATCGATTATTTTATTTCCCGTTGAACAAGTCTTTTCTTTTCTCAGAGTTTGATCGTCTGACACATATCACTGGAGGTGTGACAGATTTTATGGCCCTTACACTAATACCCTATATTTGCCTGTAAAGGACTATTGTTGGGAAGTCAGTAATGGATGTGTGTGTCTGTGGCTGTCAAGTCTTTATTGGTGTGAGTGTGTGCATGCAGTTTGTGTAGGTGTGTGTCACAAAGATGTTTCTTTTACAGTGCTGTCGTAAAAAATTGATATTTGTTGCCCCAGAGAGAGAAGCCATTTCTGTTTCACAGACAAAAAGGTTTCTGGACCCTTTAGAGTTTACAGCTTTATGAGGGAATATATATAGTCTGTGACAGCATGAGTGTCTTTATCAATATCCTTATGAATATGTGCAAAAATTCACTACGGACATACACAAACATATAAACCCCTGACCAGTGTAATAAATTCCAACACAATAATGCTGTAATAAATACCTGATAAGTGTTTATAATGTTCAGCTTTTGCTCATAAAGAGCAGCTAATTCAACTCTGTGGTCATTTCTGAGTGTATACAGTTGTTTATTATATGTTGCACTGGATTATATTATATCCACAGATGTTTTGAATGTTTTTTCTCCTCTACGTACGAAAACAAGATGTTAAAAATATAAGACACACTGTGCTAAAGTGGGCAATATTTCCCTCTGAAATTACCTACTTTTACATAACAACATTTTAAGACAGCTGCAGTTACTTTTTTAAATTAGGATTTTATATCAACCTAACTGAATGAATTAACAGTGCTGGGTTCACTGTTTCCCTCTATTTTCCGTTCTTTATGCTAAGCAAAGCTAACCATCTGTTGGCTGTAGCTTTATATTTACTCATGAGAGTGGTATCGATCTTTCATCATACTCTCAGCAAGAGAGTGAATATGCACATTTCCCAAACTAAACTGAACTATTCCATTAAATGGTCAGCTAAAATATACAATGAAAAAATCTCACTTTTACATTGTCTGAGAGCATATATCATCATATCAACCAACTATACTCTTTAGTAGTGCTACAATTTAGTGAAAGTTTCAAAGCCCAGGATGTCTGACTTATTTTTTTCATAAAGGTTGTAAAAAGAAAGAAATTTAGATCAATACAGGTCCACCATTAGGAAAACTTAGTCTGATAATTTGATGTCATTTTAAGCACAAAGTTTTTGTCTTCTTTGCAAGATAGTCAGAATGAGGAGAAGGAGGTGAGGAAGAAGATGAAAAAAGAAGGAAGAGAGGAATCAAAAGAAAAAGAAAGAGCTCACCTCATCCACCTTCAACGTTAAAATGCTGCTTACATATTAATGTGTTACTGGTAATAGTCCAATCATATGAATGATTTAATATAACAGTCTGAGAGGAGCCATTCTGCACCATGGGTACTTTTACTTTTAACATATTAAATATATTTGGCTAATAATATATATTTTGTACTTTAACTTAAGTAAGATTTGTCATGCTTTTAGTATTTTAATGCTGTGGTATTACTATTTGTGTAAAGAATGAAGACTGAGTACTTATTCTATCACTGCATTCCAGTGCAAAAACACCAAAAACTACAGTCTCATAGTTGAACCAACACTTCTCTGAAAAAGTGTTTACATAGTTATTTATATATATAGAACCATTAAGAATGAGATTAGCGAGTCCCAGTCTTCATGCCGCACCTACACAAAAACAAGTGTGGGTGTCTGTGTGTATATGTGTGTGTGTCCTGCAAAGCAACAGAGAGAGATGTATCTGTTTAGAGGATAAATGACCATTCTCTAAATTCTATAAATAAGGCTCAGCCTCAACCCAGCAGGAATCTTTAGTCACAATATAGCTTAATGAACTGGGAAGAGCTGAAGATGGACTGCATTTAGTTTAAAAACCCAGCACAAAATAATCAATGCTTCTTGTTTTATTTTTTTCAACTCGCAGCCAAAAGACTAATGACATAGTCTACATCCAGTAGTAGAGTAAACACGACAGAGGCTCCCTGCTGGCTGCTGCATGCAGTGACCTGGGAACGAAGGACCGCAGTCGTGCTGACTCTGTGAATCTGTGCACCACAGTGGCCGGCTTGTCACACTGCCAACCATTCGATTTGTTTAGAGAGGCTATATGGCCATCTTGGCTGTATGCTGAAAAAAGACGCCAGGGGAGCGAATACTTGCCAGCCAACTTTCTCTTGTCGCTCTTTGTCTTTTATTTTTCACTGCGAGACCATAATCTACAGGGAGCATTTGAAGAAGGAAATGCGCTTTCATGGCAGATTCAAAGTCGTGATTAAACATGCAGTGTTCTCTGAAATAATTCAACATTTTGACACTTTCATTGTCTTCTACTTGATTTATGGCTTTCAGCCTCATAATACATTTATGTTGCTGTTTTTTTTTAACAGTTCTCAAAAATATGACCACAATTATACACATTATTTTACTTTTTGATGCAAACTATCTTAATGAGTAAACGTCTAACAAATAAACCTGTTTGAAATAATATTCTGATATGACAAATAAAAGCTATTATCATTTTTACATAACAACTGCATTAATTGCTCTGATAACAGTGCTATCCTGACTTTGATCAGTCACCCTTGTCTTCACTGCAATAGCAGCTAATAGCAACTGTCAGAAGAATACAACGTTGACATTAATGTAGAAGTGATAATTCAGTTCCATAAAAACTTAGATGTTTTAATATTCTGAGTGCTGCACAGTGACAGAGATAAAAGATGGAAACATGACGCCAATTATGATCAGTCAGTGTTGATTCAGGAGCAACTTTTTGTTTGCAGATTGAGTATACACTATGTCTGATTTAAAAGATAAAGCTGGTGTTAGAAATGATCAACAAATCCCTTGAAAAGACCAAAACCAACATTAGCCTGTCTCTTTCCTCCTCTGTCTGTGGTATTCATATCCATATCCAAGTATTTACAGCAGCAGAAAAGTGAATGAGGGACTGAATCAAAATAAAAGATGGTGCACTTTATTGTGTTTCTTAACACCTTTCATAATAATAGATTCACAGCTGCTAACAAAGCTATTCTAATTCAGTGACGAATACATTTCATTTCCGGTAAATTCTTATTTCAATAAAAGTCTCCCATTATTTAGTAATTTAAAAGCTTTTAATGTGAAGCGTAAAGAAGGAAATATTGGTTTCATTGACAGTACTTTAACATATCTGGAGGGGGGCGTCATGGAGACAGGACTTAAGACTGCCTATTAGAGGCAGAGGTTGAACTGGGGTTGCATAAAGGGCCAATATAACAAATAAGGAGGTTTTTTTGAATTGTGAATCATGTAAATGTAGCGGAGTCCCAGAATGAAAATATAGAGCTGTAAATTAACATAATAGGTCCGCTTTAAAGTCTTTCCACAATAGATTTTCAGAGTAATTATTTTCAGGTTCACATTATTTTCATAGTTTCCCTAAATGACACTTAAAAAGTGTGACAGCTGATTGAATTAGTAGCTTGACAGCTGATTGTGAGTGTTCATTTGAATACTGCTGTGCATTATCAGGCATAATGAGAAGTGATTATAGGTCATTATTATGAGCAGTCCAAGGTTTCTGTGACTTTTCTTTATTAGAGCTCATTTTGTCAAATACAACAAAAGATTGAATGGATCCATTCAAGTTGGAAGCCTTTGTGTCCGTCCATATGATGGAGAAGTATGATGCCTATGTTAGCTAAATGCTATATCATGTCAGTCACCAGGTCAATGGTAAAATGGAGCTTTTTGTCATGAGAGACATTTGTGTATTCATTAGTGTTGTTTTGTGACGCCATGCCATGCACTGAGTCTTGTGGGGGGCTGACAATATATCTTTTCATATTTCTGTTACTTTTCTGTTTTTGCAATTTGCAGCTTATTTAAATAAATGTTTTCCTCCATATCTGTTCACAGCCAGATGTTACTGTGTGTTCTGTCGTTCTGTTGAACAATCACACATTTAGAAGAAAAAATTCCCTCGAAAAGAAATATGTTTTAGTTATTCACTGTCTGCCAGAGATAGTTTGCGTTTACGGGTTGAGTGGTAACAATATGTTACTAGAACATGAAGTACAAGCCACAGAAAAACAAGGTAGATGCGGTTGTTTAAATTCTTTGCTGTGGCTGTAACATATGTATTGATTTTGTGATCACATTTCCCATGTTGCTTTAAAAACACTGCGAGAGGATAAAATGTCTGAAAGTTCTCTTGTGGAACATTTTGCATAGATGTTATCAAATCAACTACGGGGCATTATGATCGTTCAGGAAGTATTTTTGTCATTTCAGTTCTTTCTTTCATCTTCCTGCCACCTAGTAAAAATTTAATCTGATGAAACCTGATGCAAGTGCTGTGGTTTTCCACTTGGGAGGCAGACTGTGGAATCTGGGGAATTGGGGGAACCAAGGCAGAAGTCTACACCAAAAGTGGAGAAAATAAACAATAAATCCTAAATTTGGAAGAAGTGGAAGAGTAAACTTTCTGTTTACCAGAAGTGTCTGTGAGAATAATTACCAGGGGGAAAGATGTGAAAAGGTGTGTCAAGTGTGACCTAATTAGCTACAGAAGACCGCTGCAGTTTGTCTCTCAAGTGATGCAGAGCTGAACAACCTGTATGAGTCAAGAGGCAAAAAAACATGCAGCTTCTCCATTTATTCTGTAGTTTTAACATATTGTTCTTGTAAAATGGCATCAAGGGACATCATCATCATATTATGGATCTTAGTGAGATAAATGGCAAGTCTGGGTAATGGGGTATAGCTGATCAATACAATTAGTAGCCAGCTTCATCGTTAGTTACACTAATGTCAAAACTTGCTAGCCCGCTTTTTTCTCTCTCTGTTTTATTTCACAGAGCTCATCATAATCTGCTTTAATTTATTTATTTGTACTCATCTCTTGCACATCTTTAATAGTATCATTAAAATGTCATACTCGTTCTCCTGTTGTCTCGGCAGTGAGGTTGAAACTTTTCCCCTGTAATGTGCTCGGTATTGAACATTCACTGGTAATTGAACAGTAATGAACTGTTCTGTGTCCTGTGGTGTGTGAGTAATTGATTCTGAAAGCGGTGTTTGTGGGCACAATGTGTGTCTACAGGGTGAGCAGGCACTGTGTAAAAGGCAGCTGTTGTTACGGCTCTGGAGAGTGTTGTTGCTGCTCCGGCCTATAGATGGTGATGCTGCACTTCCTGTTGTGGAGAGAGGACCGTAGTGAACCATACCATGATCTCACTCTGCTTGGGCTTTAGGAGATCAGTCCTCACAAAATACAGAGTCCACTGTGGTCAAAAGCTGCAGGTGTCCACCTACTATGGATTAAGGTTTGTTTTGTTGTGTTTGGGGATTATTATGTTACCATTGGTGTCTTTTTTTTGGTTAAGTCTCCAACTTCAAGCTGCCTCTCATAATTTTTCTGATACAGTAACTATTCCCTCATGAAAGGGTGGAATTTCATTTCTTCCTTTGTTTTGGCGAGTTGCCTATTTGCACAGGACAGCGATTGTCTAATCATACCTTAGCAACCGTAACTAAGCATGGCAGGCCTTTCGAATTTTGGTTTTCTCGACACGCTGTGCGAGCGATACTCGTTATCTAAAGAGTTTGGAGAGTGATGTCTTTCTTTCAAAGTCAGCTTTCCAAAACCAAACACATAAGAGCACATGTGTAAGAAATTGATTAAAACGTGTGCTTGTTTGCTCTCTAAGCTTCATTAGCATACCTGGTTCACTATACCTACATTGCCCGGTGTTATTTCCAAAGGCAAAGGGCATGTCAGAAGCTTACTGAATTTGACTGTGGCGTTCTTGGGGTTTGTCTCTTTTTGTGGGTTGGTATTAAAATTAAAATATAAATAAAAAATAAACCGATTCCAAAAACATCAAGAAATATCTCATGAGCCCATTGAGATGAGACACAGTATTTAATCAAAGTTTAACCTAAGCTAAGTTTACTCATGGTCAACTCAGTGTTTTGGAGGTGATACATCAGTCATGAAAAAATCTCTCAAACCATGATTAGCTTCATGACAAGAGGGAGAGAGAGACAAAAAGAAATAAAAAATGAGTACCATCGTTTACTGAGAAACAAGGGGCTGTTACTACATATCTAATTTGTCATAAATGGAATTATTTATCAACCACTATGACTGTTCCTTTATTTATTTCACCCCCTCCCTTAGCTTTAATCTTCATTTCTGTGCAATAATCTGTTCTATATAATATTTCTCTGCTGCACTATTAGCTCCATTTGCTTCCAGAACAGGACATTTTATACTTTTAAATTCTGTATTCTGTATATACAGTATTTTATTATTTTACCTACAGTATTTATTCTTAATTAGGGTTTGATTGGCTTGCTCCAAACCATTTAATTTCAGTGTTATCTTAATTAGTCAAATCTGTATGGGAAGGGTTAGGGTTAGGGTGTTGCCTACATACATTTTACTGGGAAAGCTTGTTTTTGTGGATGACATAAAGGAGAAACTTGCTGAAAGATGGAGGGTGTATCCGTTTTAATGCATAGCAGAAATTATAAGAGACAGCCTGCTGATCTGAACAATGCTGGCAGGACGTCCGCTCCAGTAGCCAATACTGCACAGACTAGTCTCAGCCCGGTCTTTGAAAATAGTAGATCTGAAAACAAATCCACACACAGAAATTATGCGTACAAAACAATACGGACTGGAAGCAGCTGCGTAAGCCTTGATATAGTAAACACATCCTGCACATGTTCAGATCCATCATATAACACAGAGAATGTCAGCTACAGTATGGAGCTGCACACGCACATTTGATTTTGATTAAATTGTATGTATTTCTACTCATCGCAGCAACACATGCTAACAGTTATCAGTTTTCCAAGAGTTGTTTCCTTCTGTTGCTCCCCCTGTAATTTGTACACTGGGTTACAGGTTAAGTACCAGTTTTCATGACTGGAACATCTCTGCGTGAGAGCTAAAATGCTACTATGTCAGAGTGGCCGTGTCCTGCTCTTTATCTGGTTTAGGGAAATTTACTCCAACAACTCCAACTGAACCTAAGCATAAGGTAGTGTTATGTTTGCTGAACACCTTGGTTATTCCTCATCTTCATTTTCTTTTCTTTTGTAATAGTGAACCATAGGGTTGGAAAATATGAACATATTGAAGATTAAATCTAATGACTGTGGTTCTTAAGTATGTTTTTAAGCTTTCAAAACCACTGGAGGGTTTGGTTACAGTAGAGAGAAAAACATTGAAATTACCTTTTAATTTAATTCTGTAATACTTATAATGCTAGAACTAACTAGCTCTTCTCTGCAATACACGGACAATGCTCCTCAATTACCCCGTTGTCCATGGATGTCGCAAACTGCTGATAAGGATACTGAC
The DNA here is from genome assembly GCF_963691925.1 of Scomber scombrus. Lineage (NCBI taxonomy): Eukaryota > Metazoa > Chordata > Actinopteri > Scombriformes > Scombridae > Scomber > Scomber scombrus. The sequence goes on along the minus strand of NC_084979.1, from coordinate 22,198,605 downwards.
TCTTTCTGCTGACCTATGTCTTTAGCCTCAGTCTTATCATTTCACCATTTCTGTGGCAACTGTGTGCATATTTAAGACCCTTTCACAGGCTTCTTATTTTAAAATGAAACAGATGGAAACATTAAAACGTTTTCAACCAAGTTAACATTAGCTCACAGCCCATAACATCTGCTAGTTACTGTTGGTGTCTAAGCTGACACAATCCAGATAAAAATGAGATGCCTGGTTTTGTTACTGTGAATTCTGTGAGTGTTAAATCTTATAAATGTAATAGCAATGCACTGCAAGACCTGATGAGCATAGCAACATAGTAACTAAGCAAGGCTCGATTTAGTGAACGGTCAGTGGCTCCCTCTCAAACACACTTCTCTACTTTCGTCCTTTTCAGAAACTTCAGTCCTGTGTCTTTTTTCTCTCCTTAATGTGCAGCGCAGAGTAGCCGCTGCATTAACCTCCCAGTCACCTCCCAGGCTCATCGCTTTCATTGGCCCTTCACTGTAATGGCCATAGCAAGGTTTTACCTTGAGCACAGATGGTGAACAACATGAAACTATGGGGACCATCCAGGCTCATGGCCAACCACTGCTCTTTGTTTGGGCAGGTGAACTATTTGGAGAGTGATGTGGAATGACAACAGGCAGCCATGACCAACACAATCTCCCAATGGCCGGATCATTGAATAAAGATGTTTGTTTTCGTCTTACCACTTGTGGAAAACAAGCAATTGTTTTAGAAAGTAACAAAAAAGAAGACCTAGTCGACAGGAGAGCTTGTGATTTCAGCTGAAACAGCCCGCAGTGTTTTATTCTGCAATTTGTATTGTGGTCAGGTATGTGAAAAGGGGCTGAAATGGATTTGATTGCTTGTGCTTTTAGAAGCAATGAAATGCTTCACCACACATTCTGACGAGCTGAAGTTATTGCGGCCGTCATTTTGTCTTCATTTTCCTCTCTATTTGGGAACACTGTGATATATTGTAGTGCATCTGAACTCTGTTGGGATTGCTCTTTGATTGCAGTTTCCCCAAAGGTCAATGAAACCAGGAATATATTTTATACTTACTGTCTGAGCTCAGCTGCAAATCCAAAGGAAGTTAGAAGACTTAGTGACAGATCTGAGGTGAAAATGAGTCAAGCTGTCAAAATGGTGATGTGCTCTTCAAAGAGTATGCATGCATGTATACATTTAGGGCAAAAATCTGTTGTGCTTTATGTATAAAAAGTGCAGAGGAGCCAATCTCCCTAACACTTAATAAATGCTTGACTGAGTGGAGCAATTACAGCGGATAGCTCCATTAAGCCATTTACATTTGCTCATAGTTAGATTGCCTTTAATTTGTTCTATTTGGAAAGCTTGAGAAAAATAAAGGCATATAAATTATGGAAATAAGCCAGCTGCATACAGACGTACAGAAACTTTTCAAATCTCTGTGGCACTAACATGTCGACTGTACTGTACGTCACTCTGGCTGTTAATAGTTGACTGACTCACACAGTATTGTTCATGTGGCAACAATTGAACCAGATAAAAAAGCTTTAATCACCTAAATGTAATACTTTATTCATTCTGGTGGGAACCAGTAAAGCACACACCTCCTGTAGCTGTGAACAGTTTTCATTTGGGGATATTTTCTACTGAAGAAATGAAAACTGTTGACGGCGAGGTTTGTGGATTATCCTGAGTAATCAGAACATTGTTTTCCAAAACGCTGATTGTGTGAGTAAGTTTTTCAATTTGAAGTTTTTAAATGCTATATAAGCAGCAAATTCTGCTCACCTCTCTCTTATTGGGGTCATAGCAGAAGTTTCAGCAAACATCTGGAAATCTCAGCAGATAATTCACTCCACTGGTAATCAGATCAGCATGACTTTTCTTGATGTAGATTTGCCAAAATGTAAACAAAAAGTGTTTAAGTTAAAAACATGGAGGTATAGATTTAGGTTTTATATATTAGTATTCAGTGTTTTTTTTGTTTTGTTTTGTTCTCATAACCTTTCTCCAGTCTTCATCAGATTCGTTGTGCAGTGCAGAATAAAGCTTGACTGATGCTGTGCAGGTGTTATTTTTATCTCACAATATTGAAGCCTGCTTGCTTGACTTGACAGAAGAAACTGACTAAATTAGGGACCGTCTCAAAAGTGCATGCAAAATGGCAGAGAGAGCTTTTAATATTTTAGTTGACAGCTTTCTCATTTTTTAATCATAGACACTTAAGATCACCTGAGCATTCATCTGGGCCTCCTTCCACTATATACACGACCTCCAGTTTCTAAAGAACTGTAATGCAATATGGCCAAATGCAGTTCTGACTTGTATTCACAAGAAGTTCCTGTTCTGCTTCCACTTGAACAGTCACACAGCTTTTATTTAGACTCAAGTTTAGGCTAGACTTACTTTTTTCTTAGCCAGAAGATAAGGTTCAAATACAGAATTGATTAATTTAGCTCTATTGCAAAAATATAGCAGCTAAACATATTATATATAAATAGAGTACTCATGGCAGTAGAAAAAAAAGAATCACAGGTCAGTCTCCAAATGCTCTGCTCATACAGACTGAGTACAACCTCCCAGATTGTGTTATTAAAAATGGGTGCAAAACTTTTTTAAAACGTTTAAAAGAAACCCTGCATTGCAGAACCAATCCAAAGTCTTAGGGTGTTGACATGCAGTTCACTACAGAGGATAATCTGATAAGAAAGGGGGGATGGGTATGATTTCTGGTAAGGCGTGTCCTTGACAAAATGTAAGTGATGTAGGTTTGTTGATTGAGAAATTACCGTGTTTTTAGACATCGCCAGACTTCGGTAGGCAACGATCTCTGCTTGTCTGGTATCACAAGACTAAATAAAGAGATGAAAAACGATTTCTAACAATACCTGCTTTATGAATCCAAATACATATTTTTTGTAAACAGAAGGAGATATTTGCTTTGAGTTACACCTCTACTCAGTACATAAAAGCAAAACTATCTGTATGGTGTGACCGCTTTAACAGTGGGAGTTTATTTGAGTTAAATGACCCATTAAAGGATAAGTTAACCATTTTTCAAGTCTGTCCTTAAAGAATAGTCAGGTGCCCATATGAACACATTACATGTTTTTCTTGCCATAATCATTCCTCCTGTTCCTACTGACCATTAAGAGATTCTTCCATAATGTTCTTTGAATGTAAGTGTTGAGGGACACAATCCACAGCCCTCCCTTTGTGCAAAAATGTATCTAAAGGTTTACTTGAAGCTAATCTAAAGCTTTAGATGTCCAAATTAGTCAAATCAAGTTAATATCTTTCAAAAATTCACTCTATCCATCGAGACACAAAGAGGCAGTGACTGTGGAAGATATCCACTTGATTTGACTAATCCATACAGCTGAAGCCTCATATCACCTTTAATTAAATTTTTACACATTTTTCTCTTAATAAAAGCACTGCAGACTTTGTCCCCCATCATCTACACTCCAAGCAAATTTGGAGTTGATCTTCTAACAGTCGCAGCAAGAAAAACCTGTTTCAATGTTCACTCGGGCACATGACTATTGTTTTTAGACTGACTTGAAAAATTGTGAATCTATCCTTTAAGATTTTGGGACAAAGCAGGAACAATCAAAAGCTTTTTCTCCCATTTTTCTGTTCTAATGTTAAAAAAAGAAGAAAAAAGGAAGATACAGAGGTATGTGATGACAAAATGGTGGCTTCATGCTGCTGTGCCACAAGCAGTCACCTTGATTTACTGCTCGCCCTGATCTTAATCCTCATAATTCAGTGATCCTTTTCTGTCAAGGCAACTGAAGTTAGAGATACAAATATGTGTCAGAACATATAATATAATGTTCTGACACATATCAGGGTTTGGAGGAGTTGATCTGACACTGTATTGTGATCTAATTACTCAGTGTAGAAAGTGTCAAGTACTACCTAAATGCTTCTGAGGCAGGCGGCAGATTCGGTGAAGGTGTTATGATGAAAGTATAGAAATGCTGACAATATAACTGAGCGACTTACAGTACACAGCCGATTACTGTGCTCACAGTCCCTCAGGATGTGCCTGTTTCACTCACAGAAACCTCTAGCCATGCTGTTTATGCTATTGTGCATAACCTCGCTTAGATGATCCCATCAGGAATGACAACAAAGTGCTGTCACATTAAAGAGAAGTCTGACTGGTTAATGATTTAAGGTGGGATAAAACAATTTTTGCAGAGGCAGCTTCTCAGCTTGGTGCAATATCATCTGCCATTTATCTATTGTTATACTTCACTCATATCTTTACAATAGTTCCTAACAACAAATACAGCTTGTCCAACTCTTCATTCATTTTTTAACACACTGAAATCTATAAGATGCCTTATGTTGCTACTGTAGTATTTATATTTTACAAACTCATAAACATGTTCTGAGCTGTCTGATGTATGCAGCAAACAAAAAGGACTTCTCTATGTCAATTACTAGCAGACATGGGAAATGTATTCAGGCAAAATTTGTCTGAGGAGTCTGCTTTCAGGAGGATGATGTTCAGCAGAGGTGATTAAAAGCACACTTGAGTCATGCGAATTGCTGCTTATACCTCTTAGGCTAATGCTTAGCCAAGAAAATGATCTACCTGGGTTTTTTACTATCCCACTTTCCTTGACTTATGCACTTAGATTTGTTTCTCTTTTGGTTTTCTGTAATCTCTTAGGTACTCCCCTGTCAAACGACCCCCCCCAAATTTATTGTCTATTCTTTTTCTCCTTTACCATTAGGGAGAGACACATCAGACTGCACAGACTTTAAAGTGGTGCCAGTGGAAGGAGGGGATAGAAGCAGACGGAGGAGGGTGCATTAAAGACTTGAGAAGTGCTTGGGATAAATAATCATATTTCTATGCACCCACGATGCTGGAAAAGCACCATCTGGGACAGGCCATGGATTTGCATTACAATATAAATGGGAAGTTGCTGGAGCTGAAAGGGTGATGTGAAGTCATTCAGCCAACCCCCTCACTCTCTGACAGGTCGCATCTCCCTCCCCACACCAGGCAGCAGGCAGGCGCAAGGCACTTTGTTGGCGCATGGTACGCTGGTGTACTTTTGTCACTTGACTGCCCCCTCCCCCCAATCCTCCACCCCCCCACAACCTCATCTTTTTTTAACACGCAAGCTCGTCTTTTTTCAAATGCCACATCTCCACACACATGGAGCGACCCGATAGCGTATGCACCAGTGGCTTCTCTTTCAGATGTGATCTTCAGTGAACCCTCTGTTCATATACGAGTAGGAGCACATGAGACAAGCAAAGACGAAGTGGTGCTGGTGGCCTATGTGCATATAAATAGCACTATATAATCTGCTATATAATCTCTTATACTTTAAATGTGCCCACTCAGCTCAAACACATTATGAACCTTGTTTGTTTATTAGAAAATAATATTCAACTTCACATCTTACTGGAGCTGCAGTATTACCAGTCACCAAAACATGTATATGGATTTTCACAAATTAAATTTTGAAAGCCAAAGGGCGCAGGTGATTTATGCTTGTTTTATTGCAGTTTGTATTATTTTGCAGTCTTTTTCTACCTCCAAGCTCTCTGTTCATTTCCATTTTAAAAAGCCTTTGCATGACTAAACCTCGCAGGTTGAGAATCCTGAATCTGACAGTATACAAACAGATTTTGAATACTTCATGGAAGTTGGCACCACTTTGCATGACAGAGCAATGTTGGCAACAGAGAGCTGTGGATAGGCTTTGTTTTCAAATGACTGATTCTGTTGTACTCTGACTCCGTGGATGCACTGAACCTATTAAAATCATCTCTAAGTGGTATATTGTGTTTACTGGTGTGCCATAAGAGCCCGAACCAAGTGATTAAAGTTTCTAGGATGAACTTGTTGAATTTGACACATTATGATTGTTTTTCCCATAGTGGTTGTTTCTTTTGCTTGTCTGATCAAATATTCAAGAGACAATGATTTAGAGTCTATCCTCCTCATAAACATGCAACCTGGATGAGCAGCGGAAAATGGATGGATGGATGGCCTTTTCATAAAACTTTAAATATCACACTTGCTGCGGCACATATTTTGACAACGTACAAGACCCATCTGTGTATCTTCTTATGTATTCATATGAGCACATATTTCACAATCAAGCTTTCACAATTTAAATATACATTGCAAAACTACATGACGTGTAGAAGAACATGTCAGTGACTCAATTCTCACACTCATGACATGAGTCTGAAGAATCACACGGAATAAGTGGAAAGCGTGTTTACTAAATATAGCTCTGTTTACCAAAGAATAGATGAACCCAAAATAAAAAAGGAAGTCTTTGCAAAATATGTTTTTTTGACAGTCTCCTATTTTTGCACCAATACCAAGAAGGTGAGCACCTTGTTATGAATTAAAACCAACAAAAAGTGACATGTAGAGGTGACATGAAAGCATAGAAAGTTAATAAGGAGACAAAAATGGATCTGAGCTAAGGCTGTAGCAAAAATTTCACAGTAGAAATTCACAGGCAGTAATGTGAGAGACAATCAGTGTTGAGATTTCCATCATCTGCTTATTAATTTCTCCTAAAATTGAAGGAAAAACTAACTGTTGTCATTTGTGGTTTTCTACCTCTGTATTGTGCAGAATAAAGACAAAGAAAAAGTGGCAGAAAATCTTTGAAGTTCAAAGAGAATCTCAAAAACATTTATTGATAATCTCCGGCTAGCACTTATCACTGATGGCATTATCAGCTATATTCATACATCCCTTGCCACTGGAGGAAAACAATAATTGGGTCTTTGAGAACTGTAAAGCAAGACAGCAAAAAAAAGAAGAAAAAAGAAAAGGAAAAAAGAAAATAAATCACATCAATCACACTAAAGCATTCACATTTTTGTCACTAAACAATCCTAATGTATTATAAAATAGTATTATCTGTCGGTTTCTTGGCTGGAACCACTTTAGTGTGGTTCGCTGTACACAGAGCTGGAGCTGTTAGCTGGACTTTGAGACTTGTTTAATGTCTACACTTTTTCTTAAAAACCTGCTCTTAATGACCTTAAAGATGATTGACATTATTTTTAAATCAAATGTTAGTGACAGTGACATACGGTGCCATTAGTTTTAACCATTGTTTTGGGATAGAATGGGCAAAATATTACTGTTTGCCTCATAAAAAGAGAGTGGTGCTCCCAAGTAATATTCATTTTTTATCCATATTTCAGTTTATTTTCTTTGACTGTACAGTATGCTACATTTTTAGAGGTTGTTTTCTACCCGTTATTTTTTTTCCCAACCATTATGTTTATGATTACAATTGATTAAATTTGAGATTTTTTTAATGGGTAGTACTCTGTATAAGGCCCCTGTGGCTTTCTCTTCTATGCTTGGCCATTTTCTTTTGTTCTTTCCCATTTCATCTTTTATTTTTTTGATGGAATCTTAATTTTGAAAACAAACAAACAACATGACATTTGTCATTTGTCTGCCAACATTAGTGGCAGCAGAGATGAATAGTCACAAAGAAATTTAGATGAGAAGTTTGATATCATGTTATGCCTGTACAATAAATATAACACATCAGCAAGCAGCCACTTGGCTTAGCTTCTCAAAAAGACTGAAAACAGAGGTAAACAGCTAGCCGGGTCTGCTAAATGGTAACAAAATCCATCTACCAGCACCTCTGAAGCTCACAAAAAAGCTTTTTTTTAATATTGATTCTGCTTTGTTTAGGAGAAAATAAAGCAGTGATAACTGCTTTATTTCACAGTCTGCGATCCTCCCCTATTTTCTTGATGGATCAGGAAAAAAGAAAGGACAGCATTTCCCCGCTTAAATGAAACTGAACAGTGGAGTAGTGGCTCAGGTACAGAGGTGACGCTGGTGACTTTTTCCAATCTATTCACTTTGCCTGTCTGTATCTGTGCAGGCCTTTCAGTCGACTGTCCCTTTGTTTTCTGCTGTGAATCCCACAAAGTTCTTCCATCTAAAAAAGAAAAAGAGACCAGATAATAGGGGCCTTTGTTGGAATTGGCTTTGAAATATCACATATTAATGGATGCCATTCTAGAAGTGCAGTTGCTGTTAAGTTTGAATAAAATGTGATAAACCTTGCATGGAGAGATAATACTCATTAAAACACATCCACTCTACACTGAAGGGGCAATAAATGCATTCAACTTTCTACCAAAAGAAAAGTGCAGGAATTTAAAAAAAAAGTCTGCTGAGAAATAAAAAATTATATATTTGAAAGTACAATTATTGTTTCAGCTTTCAGAACATTAGAATAATAGATCCACCTTCTTTGTCCCCTCTTACCGCTCTCGCTAATTTTCCATAATGTCTGCACTGATTGCAGAATTGCTGACAACTTAAGCTGCTTTGTTTTTTTTCTTTTTTACCCTCCATCTATTTTTTTCCCCTGTGGTACAAGTTTCTTTAAACATTAAGAGGGCGACTCAAACACCTCATATTCATTTTGTAATTATTTGTGCCTTATCAAAAGGATGAAACAAGTAAAAATAACACAGACAGTACATGCAATGAGACTGAGACAGTCTGTTGTTTGAGCATTCATCAACAAAGCCCACGCTGGGATCAAAACATTTTGAAAACAATAATTAATTTGGCATGTTGTTATTAAAATGATTAAAAAATTGCTTCCAGTTATACAGAACACTGAAAAATATACACAGTGTAACAAAGACCGACACTGCTGTGGACACACAACTATGTCCACATGACATTTCACATTTTCAATAGGCTAAAGTTCCCATGCTTTTCTTTCCACTTGCCCAAAGTTTTCATGTTAAAGTGGACCGTTGCTCTTTACTGCTTGTGTCAGCTCAGCTGATGCTATTCTCAGAGCTTTATTAATTGTTAGCTCGCTCTTTGATTTGCCTCATTTAAAAAGGTCTTTGGTTAATTTAATGGATCGCAGAATGAGCTTTTCAAAGGGCTGGGTATAAAAAGTACAGGCAGTGATCATACATCATTAATCTAAAAATATTTCTTGAAAGGGGTTGCTTATTTAAGTTGGATCTTTAAGTTGGGTGGCAGGGTGACGTGCATACTATACAAGCCGACTGAAGGTCAAATGTAGTAAAAATATGTTCTCTCTGAGTCCTCTGCATCACATTACAGGTCCTGAATCTTCCGGATTGACTTTTGTCCAGCTGATTGTCATGATTACCCCACAGCTGCTTCCAATTGCTCCTGTTTATTAGACCTAATGCTGCATTCATGCAGTAAAACCGTCTGTTATTCCAACCTGGAAATGTTCACGCATTATTCCAAGATCGTTACCCCCACTGCTATTGTTGTAGTTACACAATTTAAAATCAGACATGTTTTAAGGTAAATAAAAATACTATGTGTGAAATAATAAATTGTGTCTACAAAAAAGTTAAATTACCTCAATACAATTCTTAAAGATTATTCTCCCTCATTGAAAAATCCAGAGTTTATGAACAGAAATAGTTTAACCACAAGTTTTCAGGTTTCCACATTAAACTATATGTAAGTTGTATATTAAACCACGGTTGGCTCTAAATTAGTTGTATTATCACAGATCATCCTTATAAGTACACTTAAAACTAATATTTAAGGAGAGCGCGGAGAAACTTTCCACCCTCAGGTGACGAATGTGCAAACAGCCTGTTAGTGTCAAACATCATAAAAAACATGAAGCTCATCCAAATTTAAGTAAGTAAAAATAAACAAAACACATTTTTGAGATGAGGGAAACTTACGTTATTTGGTTGTTTTGGTTCATAAACTACTGAAAACAGATATGAAGAAACAGCATAACTCTTTGTTGACACTTTGTGGTTTTTGGAGATATTGTAGCTTTCAGAAATTTCTGATATCTCTGACTCAGAATTATAACTACTATGATATGTGAAGTAATGACATGACATCATATTATGAAATGCGTTAGTCTAGTCATCTCTCCATCAGGTCATAAGTTTCCTTTCTGTCCTTGGTTTTCAAGCAAGATCTTCATGGATCGCTTGACAGATTTTATGATAATGTTCCTGTGAAGCTGCTGTGTCTCCAGTTATGCTGCTTCCACTCACCTGCTGTATCTCCTAAGTGAGTCTTTCTCCTGCAGCTGACATTCATCAGTCTGTTGGTCTTTCCTTCACACTTTCTCTGCAGTCAACACTTCCAACTCTTCACTCTATCATCTATGTTTTGTTTCTATAGTTCTTCCTTGTATGCTGTAGCCTACATTGTTGAACGTTTTCTAGCATCAAGCAAGTCTACTGCAAAACTTCAACTAAATTAAAAAAGTTAAGAGCATTATTGCTGTGACTCCAAATGATATTTTCTTCTTATTTGTCTCATAAAATATACACCAGTAAAACCTTGTCATCCCTGGTTTTCATTAAAACGAAGTACATAAATGAGACAAATATGCAGCGGCACAGCAAGATAACAGAAGCTGTACTAATACAGCATCAACAACTCCTCACTGTGACTTAATAAGTAGAAACACTTACAGGGAGAATTTATTACCGTTGTTTATTTGCTGCCTGTGTGGCACAGACGTTACTCACCACATCTGTATTTAAACCTCACCCCTATAATTTTACACAAGCAGACCTGTTACTTTCATGACCACACTGAAAATTAGACTGATTGGTTTTTTATTCATTAAGCTTTGAAGTTTGTTGCATTTTGGTGATGCAGGCCGAAACTGTACAATTTTTGATTTGGAGAGGAAGGTAGCTGTGAAATGAATACCTAAAAAAGTTTTTCTTTTTTAATGAAAAAAACACATCAGAAAACGAGTGCCCACAGCTGTGTTATGCCTGTAGAAGTAAAGTGGAATTGCTGAGATGTACAGTGCAAGAGTGTACTCAGTGGTTTAACTGCAGAGTGATTTTGTGTATGTGTGTGTGTGTCTGTGTGTGTGTGCTTGTGCGGGTGATTGTAGAGACCTGCTGCACTTGTAGTGGGCTCACACTCATAAATCAATGTCGTGTTTTATTTAAAGACATGGCTAGCTCTCTCCCGGTGAACCCCTCTATCTCTGTGAGTCCCCCCTTTTCATTCTCTTAGTCCTGTGCCTTTCATTTCGAACGCAGCATCCTGTTCTATTACTTTCAGCTGTGACATTTACTCACTCTTTTATGATGAATTCATAAAATCACGACAACGATAGCACACTGAGAGCGCTTTATGGAAACTCATTATAGAATATCTATCTCTGCCTGTCTGTCTGTCTCTGCCTCTCTCTCTCGCAGACACACACACACACACACACACACACACACACACACACACACACACACACACACACACACACACACACACACACACACACACACACACACACACACACACACACACACACACACACTGTCTTTCCACTGAACCCAAAAACAACAGAAGCGGCACACTGATGTGAAAAGTTTGGCTGTGAGCTCTCTGTGGAGTGTTCTGATAAGGCTATCAACGCTTGGCTGGCTGATACACTTGGTGAGGCTGCAGTCGTTTTTCTCTGAAATCCTTTTTCAGATCACTCAGACTGTGTCTTTGCCACATTAGGCAGAATGTTGTTGGTTAGAGGATAAAATAGTCTGCAATGATACAGAATTTCAAAGAAATATTCAAGATATTTTACATGTAGTGGGAAAATGACCACCTCTCAGAAACTTTAGTCATGCTGCCATGACAAATGCCACGGTGAGCACTACATTTTTGTTAGAGTGTATGTATTGCAGCTTATCTCTACTGTCGTTATTCTTACTTTGATAGGAACTCTGCTAGACCATTGTTTGTCATGTCTTTTCTGAGGAAGAATTTCATTTTTCATGAATGTCATGCATTTACAGAGGATGTCATGCTGAACATTTCACAAGACAACATCATTCCTTTGACAGGAAATTGGAAAATCCTCACAAGTCAAGACAACACCTAATTGGCACAAAAACACAACATTCAACACGGCCCTGTGAGAAATCTGCCTGCCTCTCATAGTTTCCACTGTGTCAGAAGAACCAGCAATATCAGGCTTCATCCATAATGCTTTTTCTTGCTCCTTACATCATCATCTCAAACCTTAACTGACCCCAGCAATCTTCCTGATTCCCTACAATCACCACAACCCTTCCAGGTTTGTCTGTACCAACTATATTACCATGCTCTCTGGTTTGATGAAAAAACTCATGCGACGAACATAACCCGAAGGCTGAGTTTCCATTACTGATCTACCCGTAACTCAAAACTGAACAGAACTTTGCTGAGGCACTTCTGGGCAGTGCTCTCACTTTTGTGGGTTTAAATCGAAGCACAGGCAGATAACACCCTGTAGCTCCAGGTGAGCTCACCAACAGCAAGATGTTCATCATCAGTTGGTGGCAATGCGTGAGATAAAAATAACTGTGTAGAAGCATATTGCGCACACACGTGACATACTTCATATTTAGCCTTATGAGCTTATGGGCTTGCACAATCCTGTCTCCTGCGTTACATTTCTAAACTAATTTGTTTTGCCTTGTATGCTTTGAGGGGAAATGTGATTGCTGTTTGGATTATGTTCCCTGTTGTAGAAGTTGGGACTACATTTTTGTACGGCACGTTAGTTGCAGATAGGTTGGGGGCTTGGGGTGAATGCTGAGCCTTTAAAGCACAGGATTGTGACATCGGAGACATCATAACAACAAATTAAAGACAACACAGACTCTTTTTAATCCACAAATTCATACACCTTGATCTGTGTCCACTTAAAAAAAATAAATAAATTCACCTCAAGCCTTAGAACCTCATGTTGATGCTTAGTTTTCTCTTTTCTTCTTGTTTTTGTGTATTCATTTCTGCTTTTATTGTTTATTCTGTCTTTGATCTAAGTTTTATTAGTTCAGTCCTTTTGATATTATTGCCTTGCATAGTTGAGCAAGCTACAACAGAGAGCATTTCACTGCCATTATTTACGTAAAGTATTTGATGACTGTAGCAGTCTGGTGTCGTTTTCACATGATTTAATGAAGGCAAACACAGTGAATAGCCATGCGTAACAGCACTTGTCAGAGGCTGTGGATTTATCAATATTTATCACATCAATCCTGCTGCCTTTAGATGCTGTAAGGATTTAATGAACTGAAGCAGAAGCATTTCATACAGTATAAAGCAGCTCTGGACAGCAGATACTGTAAGAATCTCCCACATTCATTTATAGATCAATGCAGATTGATTCACTAACTTTCCTGCTTTAACTGCATTAAATGTTATTTTCTGTGCCGGTTTTGTTTGGAGAGTGTTTAGGCCTAATTGAAACAAATTATTTATGTTTTAAGCATTAATCTGTTGTTGAAGTATGTCTGCAGCAAGTATTTAGCTTGATCCTGTTGATAAAATCATCAAATCATCACAGATTAATGTTGTGCCAGAAATAGAGATGGTTCGGAAACGTCTGTTATAAGACCAAATTTCCACCAAAAAACTGTCTTTGCTCTGCCTCATTTGGATGAATCTCCCACCTATCTGAGCCTCTCCTCCCACCTTCGGACAGTACGCTCTTCACTGGTCACCAAAATACCACACAGACATGCAAAGTGAGTTTCAAGGTCAGGAAAATACCAAACAGTTGGAGTGCAGCTTGCTGCGCCTTCACGAAAATGTGACCCATAATGACCTGTAGTAAGCAATGCAGTCTGCCAGGCAAAAGTAACAGTACAAATGTGATTCATCCCTTCAGTAGATAAAAAGTTATAAATCATGACAAAATCTAACAGACTTCGTTTGGCTGAGGTGAAGCTGAGGTTTGTTCAGCTGTAAACCGGTCATGGTCCTGATGAAGGCTGATGTTACTTGAAACAGCAAAGAATGGTGAGTTAAAGTAGGTCAGGTAACACAGGATTTTGCTATTTGATTTGTACCTAAACTATTACTTTAACATGGGGTTACTAATGGGTAGTTGACTTGTTTTCTCTAATTTCATTGCTCTCAATTTTGAGGCAGGATATATTTTCAAATTTCCAAGTATAGTGTGACACTCTAAGTTATAATACCCTCTCGTTTGCATCCTCACATGATAGCTTATATATAAACACAGTACACACACTCACAGCCATAAAATGATGTGCACACACATACAAATCCGCAAGAAAGACAAAGCCCATAAATAGTAGCACTTGCATGAAAGAGATAGCAGGAGAAAGTATTTCCGAAGGTTGTTTCTGGGTTTATTTGTGTGGGTGTGATGGGATGGCAGGTGCTATATCTGAATAAACTAGACCTAAGTAAACAACACAAGGATAGCAGCCTCAGTGCTGGAGCCAGTACTGAATTAAGTGGGATTAGAGACTTTTTAAGGAAAGTCAGGGAATGATTTCTAATCCCTCTCTGCCACAGATAATTTTGATTCAAAGAATGAACACAACTTGATGCCATTCAAACTTTAACCCAAACTATTAGACATCATTATTTGCATTTTTCCTATACATTCTGAATAAAATGGATATAGAGCGGTGAAAAGAACTGAACAAGGTCTGGCATAGATCTCAGTGAATTAACATGCATATACTACAGCCTTGCTACAGCTGGATGAAAAAGAGCCAGGAGAAGGAAAAGAGGGCAATTTTCCGCCTGTGGTGTGTGGAACAGAAAGTTCTGCTGTGGTTCCAGTTTTGTCATTTTCCAGTGACACCAGAGGTAAGAGCAACGTGTCGGATGGAAATGACACCGGAGCTGCACACACTGGGGGATACATCTGGTCTGTAATGGAGGAAGATTGAGCAGATGCGAAGGATGGGGGATTGGGAAATGAATGGCTTGTGAGCAGATACATTTCCCTGACCAGCCTTCATCATCAGTCCTCATTCTGTATTTTATTTCTTGGTCTGTCTGTTTTTTTCTCTGTCTACCTGTTTCTTATTCCCTTGTTCATTTACTGGCATTCATCTATATTTCTTCATCTGTCCTCTTCCAAGATAAACAGACAGAGACAAGGATATGGTAGGTTAATACCATAGGTTAACTGGACCTTTGTGTTTAAAGAGTCTCAGCAGGAATGAAGGCTCCTGGATGTGCAAAGACTTCTTGGGAAAGAAAGGACATGTTCATCAAAAGCATGTCAGAAAGGTATAATGTAATGATTAGAAACATGTATGGTGATGAGCTCCAGGAAAAGAAATAATCTGTGCAATAGGTGATGCTGATTGTATGGTGTGTGTGTGTATGTATGTGTGTCTCTGCACACTTCTTTATATGTCTTTTACCTCTCTTGTCCAACAGTGAAAGCAGTAATGTCTCATCTGTTATTAACATTTTTAATCAGCTTTTGCCATCTAATGTAAGGTTAAGAGTTCCACAGGTTAGACAGGTTGCAGGACTCATTAATTTCTCCATCTGTCATATCAGTAAAATAAAACGTTTGGTTAATCTGTCAAGTCAGTTTAAGTGGCGTAATACTGGCAATATGTACGCAGTACTTCAATGTACTTTGTTTCACTATGTATCTGATCAGGGCCCCGTTCTTATACGTGGATAACTGAGTCATCCAGATTACAATGTTGACGACTTGACATGTTTCTGGATTTTCCGGTTTCAAATTCATCCCTTCAATCCATTTTAATTCAAGTCCTTAAACCCAAACCTGCAAAACTGCTGGCTTATTGACAGTCATCTGAATAGATATTACCAGGGAATGTGGTTAGACTGCAAGTGATGTTGCTATGAAAATGACACACATTAAAACATCTCAAAAGGCAGCATTAATTGCATGAGTATGTTTCAGGAATGTGAGTACTGCGGTTAATCATTAAATACCTTTTAGTGTTAAAATGATAAATTCCTATTGAACTGTCATATTAAATGCCACATTTTCTGGCTCAATTGGTCTTTTAACAGCCAGAATGTTTTAGCTGAATTATGTCTTTTGCTCATAGTATCTCAAACTAAAGTTGGACTGGTTCTTGTATTGTACAAACATTAATTTATATATATTATGTAATTATGTATAAAAAAATGCAGTTGTGGTAATTTTTTAACAAGCTTCAAAGAACCAGAAAAATCCTCACTCATATGTCAAATTGTCAACTTTCTAATCTGGATGAACTGAACACTGGATCTCATAACACTCATATTTTGCTAAATAGCCATTAAAATCTTCTAAATTAAGTACGAATTATGCAACATCAATCTTGTGTTACAGCCAATAGGTACGAAATAACCTTTATAATTATAAATATGAAAATATCAAGAGAATATGAGTGATGATGGTAGTGTTGGTTCAGAGAACATCTGGCGAAAGTTGCACATTTAAGAAGATCCAAAAGCAATCCATACTTTTAGTTTGGCAATCAATCAGGGATGGATTGGATGAAGATAATTTTCTTTAGCACATAAAAGGGAATTATAAGATAAAATGAAGAGAACATTAGCAGTAAAATAATAACTACATTAATAAAATGTAGTTATTTTGTAAATCCAGGTCACTATTATTATCATTTACATCAATTTTTGCATCCTTAATCTTGGAATTTCAGTTAATTACCAGGCTTTACTAAACACAAGTATCCATCCATTACACACTATTACAGATCTGTGAAATATTAATTCATATTATATGGGTGAAGTGTCTTAATTTATTGTCACACAAATTGTCTCTTCATCACCTAGTCAGAGTTTTGAAGGTAAAAGAAATAGAGGCCAAAAGGGAGAGGTTTATGCTGTATAAATATAGACACTCACAGTGAATGGAATTGGGTATGGCATGGAGACATTAATAAGCAGATAATAAAAATATATCATAAACAAATAGATATGGTTAAAACTGTAGTCAGACATGATTAAAAATTAAAGTCAGATTTCCTGTTGGATTCTTTGTGCTTCATTGTACAACACAGTAACACTCATTAATGATGCAGTTTAACATTTTATATACTTCAATACATTAATCTTCTCTATAGTTATGACTTATCTTTATTCCAATTAACACTTTAACTGAAATAGCACAAACTGTTTGTAAAACAACATACTGTGTAGATTCCAACAACATAATAACCCCAAGAAAGTCACTGAAAACAACCAGCTTCTCTTACTGTGCTGAGGTAATTGAATTCATTGCATACCTTTTATAATGTTAATTAGCAAATGAGTCAGGCCTCTCTACACTGTTGAAAGGGTAAAAGATTCAGTCCTGCTTCACTTCATTAGTCCTTCAGTATTTGGTTTCTAAGTAACTGCTTAATTACTTGGATATTGCCTTGTGCCGTGATTGTTTATATAGGTTATAATGCCAGATAATGCAGTGCCCCCTTGTGGCTTGTTCTGCAATTATTGTTGGGAGACTTCCACCTTCCCCTGGCGCAGGGTCAATTTGAGGCATTGTGACAGTACTGTTAAAAGTGTGTAACTAAACTGTATCTTGTTAATTTGATTGTATCCTGAAAAAAAAAAAACAAATTTAATTTTTGATTTATCTTGTTGTTTTGCATTTTTTATGTGTTTGCCTTTAAGAGCTCCAAATTAGGAATCACAACCCAAGCTAGACAGCATGCTAGCCAGGAGGAATTATGTCTGAAACTCTTAAACTAGCACCCTTGTAAAGCTGGAAGAGGTATGGAAACACTGATTGTACATATTACTATTAAAAGGTGTGATTTATGTTCGTGCTAGAAAAAGAGAGAATTTAATCATTTTAATTTGTTCATATGAGTAACTGTCGGCTAGTTAGTTGGGTAGTTAGTGGATTTCTTCTGTGAACATACATTTAGTAGGTTTGATTTGAAAGAAGTCACATGTGGTGCATTACATTGTTATTGTTTCTTTTTACACTTGTCATAAGTTTATAGAAGCATAATACAGATTCTTACTAGATTTATTTGTGAGTTGTGAAACTACAGACAACTATTGCATTTATTTTGCTTATTCCTCTTTAGTTTTCAAAGCTAAAAGCTACAGACTCACCATCCCTTGTGACAATCTGATGCCATCACACCTGGTGTCCAGCTGCCAATCTGATACCAGACAGTTGACTCTGCTCGCACCCAACACTATGGCAAGATTGGAAATGAACACTAAAAGTATAGCCATGGATCGAATGAGAGACACTGACTGACAAGAGATAGTAAAAAGGATGATAGACACTCACATGCAGGCTTCCAATGTAATTTAACTGCTTTCCATAATAATGGTACAAAATAATTCAGCCTTCAGAGTTAAAGAGTTCAAATAAATTCAAGTTGACAATACCGGACCAGAACTAGAAAGCTAAAAAGTACCATGATTTAAGTATTCAGATATTCTAAGGTTATACAATTGAAATCCCAATACATAATAGGAAAAATGGTTAAAGATTTCAAGGTTTAAGTGCCTCGTAGTTGTTTATGAAAGGGTTTAAAGCATGAGGTGCTTTAGCTGTTAATGCTCACAGCACCTATCCATGACATTTTGTCTCATCACTGTTTTATGCTAAACATCCTTTTGAATGTCAAGAATTTGTAAATATCTTATATAAATAGCATAACTCAGTAGTAAGACATAACCATAGCTCAGAAGCTTAAATCCAGATATAAGACAATCAAAGGCCACAGTCGACTTAAAGCCGCTGCACAAACAAAATGTCACTCCTCACAGAAGAGACAGACAACTCTACCAACACACCTGTCAGGTCAAGAGATGCACCACTATGACACCAAAAAAACATTAAACAATGCCTATGACTGTTGGAAGCAGGTAGCAATCGAGACGAAGGACAAAATATAAAATCATCTATTCATTAGAAGACCTTGATAAAATCTGGCAAGATGTTCAAACAAAGCAGAATGTAGCCTAGTAGGCAATATGAGCCTATTATTCCTATACCACCACACCAGAGACTGTTAAGAAAATGGATGCCTATGTTACTCTAATTAAGAAATTTGTGACCCCATAAGTAAACACCTAGATACTATTAATGAAGATTACAGTGCTTGAAAAGGAAAGTGAGAACAACATTAAATAAAGATGAAAATGGGTCTATCTTTGGTCACACAAAAACTGAAGATGTAATCTAAAAGTCATCACAGAGATCAAGTATCCACTCAAGCTCACCCAGTATCTCTAAACAAGTAGATGCAGAAGCAGAACTTGTAGCCAAGCTGGAACAATCATAGGCCATGAAATAAATAAATGTCCAAGCAAACACGTTTACATAATTAAGACAGTGAGTGGAAACTCAAGCAAATAAGTTGTCAGAAATGAAGCAGAAAGAAGTAGAAATGCACCTCAAGTTGGAGAGGTAGAGAACAAAACTACAGCAGTTACAAGCAGAAAAAGGAAATCATGACAACAGCAGCAGCTCGCATGAGAGCATTTGAAAATTTTGACGGTCTAAGAATCATGAGTAAGAGATTAATGACAAAACTAAATCTGCTGGCATCGCCTCTCTCTTCCATTCACCCTAAATGGAAAGTGTATCCTTCAAGAGCTATGCTGTTTAGGTAATCAATGGGACAATCCCCTCCCAGAAGACTTAAAGCCACGGTGGGAGGAGTGGATAAATGGTCTTAACAAGCTGAAAGAGGTCACAAGTCTGAGATGCTACCACCCACGTAACTTCCATAACATTGTCAGAACAGAGTTGCATCATTATTCAGATGCCAGTAGTGTGGGATACGGTGCGGTGTTCTTACCTTAAGCACAAAAAGGACAAGGACAAAGTCCACTGCAGTCTTGTAGTATAGTGATTGCCAAAGCAAGAGTTACACCCACAAAGAAGAAAGCAGCAGTGGTCTCTACAAAAATCAGTGTCATGTTAAGGAGTGAACTTGACATGAAGATTGATACAGAGTTCTTCAGGACAGAATTGCAAGTTGTGCTAGGATACATGAGGCACGTAGGCTCCACATATTTATTGCAAACTTTGTTCAACTAATAAGCGCTAACACTGATCCCAGCCAGTGTCACACATTCACTCAGACTGCTGCTAGCACCCAAATTTCTCTGGGGGCAAGAAGAACTAACACCTAATTCTTCAACATAGCAAATCATTGCTGATCCTGAAGTTAAGACACAATTAATGCACTGATGTCTAATTCAGTTTTCTTCTTGGACAATGCTTCTTAAGGTGGTTGCAAGAATTAAGAGGTTGGGGTCTAAAGAAAAACAATACAGTGAGCATGTTACTGTTGAGGAACGTGAGAGGCCTGCTGAAGAAGTGATTAAGCTTGTCCAGCAGCAAGTCTTCCCTCATGAGATAAAGATGCTTCAGGGTGAAAAAGACCTTCCACATTCAAGCTCTCTTCCTTCTCGACCATATCTTGTCTGGAGGGCTTATTTGTGTTGGTGGGAGATTGAAACAGTCATCCTTCAGTTAAGAATTAAAACACCCAGTTATTCTTCCAAATGACAACTACATCACTAAACTGATTGTTTCCCAATACAATGCCAAGATTTGTCATCAGGGTCAAAGTCAAACTCAAATGAAACTTAGAGTCAATGGATTTTGGGTCATTGGTGGAAGCAAACTGGTTGTGAAGCTCAGTGTTTCTCCTATAATTGTACTGACCTGGCAGGCCACCAGGCAAAAAAAAAAAAAAAAGCCAAAAAATAATTCCAAATATCTGATTATTTGAAAATCAACAGTGAATTATCTCACAAGATCTGTTTGACAGCTACACCAACCAGGGTTCTGATTTTGTAGCAACCGGAAATGAGGAAGCACTTAAGCAATGTGACACTTTGTTATTACAAGTCTTCTTGCCTATAAATTTGTCTTCAGTGCTCCCTCTGCCAATCATGTAGGTGGTATTTGGGAACATTACATTTGAACTGGAGAGTTCAGTATCTAATTGAACAGTTCTGGAGTTGTTGGGAGAAAAAGTATCTCTTGAACATATCTATGAGACAGAAATAGTCATAATCAAAGATGACAACCTCCAAAGTAACTAGTAGCAGTTATTAAGTGACCGATCCAAAAATTGGTGCTCCTTCTTGAGAGCTAATTAGGACAAATTGATAATTGCTATTTATTTAGTGTTGTATTATGTATACACTATTATATATCTGCATACATGTATATCTATCTATATATAATATATATGTGTATTTTAGGGGTGTGCATCTCTCCAATATAAGACGATCCGATACGTATCTAGATACATGGGTTAGATCCGATTCAGGAACTATACATTTTAAAATGGAACGATTCGGTTCGATTTGACAGGATACGACTCTCTGTGTCTTGTTTATTTGAGCGAAGGGGCTGCTACAGTAACACAATTCTGTATTTGTCTAAATGTGGAGGCTCATGCACCACATTAAATTGATTGCAGGACTGTCTGCAATATAAACATAGATTCTTTTTTTTTTTTTTTCTTTTTTTTTTTTTTTTACAAACACACACATTACGTTTTGACTGAAAGAGGTATTGTATTTTGACTGCTGCAGCAAGAACACTAAACATCAGTCTCACTGCCTCACAAAAAAATTTCACATGGGATTTCAATACATGTTGAATAATTATTCAAACTCCTCTAATTCACAACAGTTTATCCCATAAGAGCAAGTTTCTTCACTGACTTCAAAGGAAAATTTGCAGTGTGTATTTTGAAATCTTAAGTGTCAGTGTAACTGTAAAGTGTATCAGAAGCCTTTTTTGATCTGCTACATTTCTAGAAGTCATACGATTACCTACTATAATTTTTTCACCATCCTTGGAAGCTGCTTCAGAGAGATCAAAGTCGGGAATTGATTGCATATCTCATTATTTTTCCTTTAAATACAGTACAGTAGATATTTCACCCACTGAGCATTGACCAATGAATATATAAACAGAAGAACTGGAAACTGAATTGCAGACATGATTTTACAATATTACTTTATTTTAAACCCTGTAATACAATTGGGTTTTAGGATATAATAGATGACAGTGATGGAAAACACTAAAATCCACCTTTATGTTGTAAAAAATAACTGATTTGATGATATCGTTGTGATAAATATTAAGGAGTAGAGATGATTAGGTGGTGGAGGCGGGGGGGCACATACCATGTAATTGACTGTTTGTTAAACACCTCCCCTGAATGCAAAACTGTAACTTAGCAACCAAAAAAAAAAAGAAAAAAGATGATGTGTAAATACATAAAAATTAAATTGAAAGAGAAAAAAGTACCTTCATTACATCAGCTAAGTTTCTGGCCACTTCAAGGCAGCAGAAACAGATTGTGAACTCACATATCATCCCCTTTTAAGTTGATATGTTGAAGTTGTTAGAAAATAGTTGCTTATTTACTCATCCAGTTATGGAGCAACATTATCATTAATCTGGAGTCGTTTTCTCGCTACGTTGTGAATGTAAATTCATTATCCACTCTCTTTCGGCTCTGTGTTTGGTCTCTTCCAACTCCTCGGGCAAATATCTGTCTCTTTAGCTGCCAAAATATTCAATATGTCAGCCATCTACTGTAGGTGCTTACTGTGTCTATTTGGCATATGGTACTGAGCAGGTAGTGAGTTTTTCCTTGCAGGTTCATCACAATAACTGACACCTCTCATATTATATATTGTCATTTGATATATTGTTATTCCAAAAAATATCAATTATAGTCGCTTGAAAGACTCAGGCATCAAAAGCTGACAAAAAACAAAATTCATCACCTGTAAATGGCAACCCCCGCTTTAGCAAAGCATTTGGGATTCAGGTCAATGTGTTGACAATCTCAATTTGAATTGAAATGATTACATTTGTTCCACACTGGACTATGTTAATAGAAAAAACAGCTGGAGCTGAAATGCCACGTCAGCTGAAGCTATAAGCTGCCCATTACTGTATTGCTTATCAGACCATTCAGTCTAACGCAGACTATGCTATTTGGTGTTGTATGTATGTGTGTTTGCACGTGTGTGCATACTGTATGTGTATATGTTTATGCATGTGTAATTGACTGAATGTGGTGATATTTGAAGACATTTTGAGTGTTATGTTGATAAAGATTTAGTTTGTCTTCTTCCCTGTTCTCCTCACTCTAACTTGGTGTCTTTTTTATTTGAATGACTCTTTTACACTTTTACCCCACATTTGCTCTTGACCTTATTGTCTGGTAATTGCTTTAACGACAGAAAATGGAGACCAGTTTCTATGGAGACGATAAATCTGCCATGTAGTGAATAATATATATTTGCACAGCAATTTTGTGCTTCACTGACCCCAAAAGTCTAAGCCAGCAAATAAATAGATAAATAAATAACAAAATACTTTACTGCCAATTAGACCATGACTGCACTTACAAGTTTTAAAGTGCTATTGTGTTCATGTCTGAACAACGATAAATGAACCTTGAAGAAATGAACCTTGAAATGAAGCTCACAGCTGCTATCCTACTTCTTGTTATCAATGTGTACTGACATTAGAGTTTCTGTGGAGCTCATGTAGACAGCACGACCACCTTTATGATTGAAACCATTCATCCTTCCTTTTCAGTCTTGCTGTATTGAAAAAGCCCAAAAGAAAATATGACTTTCTATAAAGGGACTCTTTTGCATTTTCCCCTCATTTTCCCATTCAGTTCCTTTTACCGGGAGCATCTTCTGAGATGAGGATCTTGTTTTTGAAATGCTGTAAACTGTCTCCTCATGCAGCAGGGAACAGATTTTTGATGGAAAAACAAAATGAAAATCAAGTCAAACCAATCTAGTTGTAAAGGTTTGTTTATGTAAAATCCAGTGACAACAGAAATATGAGGCTTAATTGTGATACTGAGTAACAAAAAAAAAAAAACAACGAACAAAAACAAAACACATGCACTGTAGTTGGTTGTGTGAAACTCCTAACTGTTGTTGCCACAAAAGAGGGTTTCCAGTTTTCAAAAAATAGTTTATAAAGACGCAGTGAAAGAAAATATACATTTACCAAATGATAATTCTCAGTACCCGTGTTAAATGTTCAGTTATTTTAGTATATATCAAACTTATGTTATAAAACCCTTATGTCATTTTTTTCAATGTCCCTCTCTCTTTTTTCTTTCTATAAAATGTTCAAATATGTTTGATGACTCTTCCACAACATAAATGCATCTTATTAAAATCTGATTTGTGGTAAATATAAAAAATGCAACCCATCATGCAAAATTACACGACTGTTAGCTCATGGGTTGCAGTAACTAGTAGAGTGATATAAAAGGGGTGTGTTTCAATCCCAGTTTTTAAAATAGATTGTGGCTGTGCTCTAATTTAGTGATCTCAGCCTCATCCTCCACCTAATCTAATAACACGGGTTAGGGAGGTCATCACGGAGGCTAACAGTCCTCTACAGCTTTGGAGAACTTTATATTTACTGAACTATTCCCACTTTTCAATCAAATCTGAGGGGTTTCATTAATATCCCTCCCAAATATTCATTTTCACTCAGATATGTGTCACATTATGGAAACTGAAGCTGTTATAACTGCTGTTTTACTGTAACTTTAAACAAGCCTGATAAGCAATGAACAGCTAGGCTAAACTTTTCAGGGATTGAGAACTGAAACTTTTGCTGACAGCTTTAAAAGGACAGGTTCAAACTGACCATTATAGGATCCCTTCATAATACACTATACTAATAACTAAGTGTATTATGTAAGTGCAAAATCCATAAACTGTGAAACAATTAATTTAAAAGTTTATCTGCTTAAATTATTCAAATCAAGTGGATATCTTTCAATGTTGTGAGATTTTTAGTGCCGAAGTCTGTTAGGAGTAGCAGAGCAGGTCGACACAAATGCAGGAGACCACATACAGGGCAAAGCTGAAGAATAACATCTTTATTTTAGGCTCGGGTACAAGCAAGTAAATCTGAACAAACACAGCAGAACAAAGCAGAGCAAACTAAGCAAAGGATCCAACAAAACTAAACTGAAAACCAGGACTTAAATACAAACTGCACTAATGAAACAACAAGCGACAGGTGGCGAGATA
Source organism: Scomber scombrus (assembly GCF_963691925.1). NCBI lineage: Eukaryota > Metazoa > Chordata > Actinopteri > Scombriformes > Scombridae > Scomber > Scomber scombrus. Next base: position 22,173,749 of record NC_084979.1, on the reverse strand, counting down.
CAAGAGCAGTCTGGGAGCTGATTGGCTGGGAAGACACATGGAGCAGGGCAGGGCTAACGAGATTGATGCAGGGCAGGTGTGGAGCACAGGGACACAGAGAAAAAAGAAAACACAACATAATCATGCACAAACTGTCCCAGAACTCACATGAACACAACTATAATAAGTGCACCAGTCACAGCGAGCTCACAGCAAAATAAACTTCAGCATTTATTACTGTTGAGAAAAAGATGAATAAATCAGTCTGTGAAGCAAAGAAGCAAAGACTGTAAGAAACAACATAAATTGGACTAAAAGACAACTGCAGCTCTTAATATAACACAACTAGTGTTTCAGTTCACTTGGCACTTCCAATGAGTATCAATATAAAAAGCAACCGTTTCTCAAGTGGTCCTAAAGTATTATCTGCAACCTCTCTTATCTGTCCTTCATCCCGCTCAGTCTAGTCTTAAACAGGCAGAGAAGCATGAGGGCATTTGGTGGACTGGTGGAGGGACATAGAACCAGACTAGGACAGAACCATTTGTCCCTCTTTTTGTTACTTCCCCCGCAGCTCAACAGGGAAACACTGTCCAAGGAAACACAAGGAATTTGATGATAAAAAAACTATAAATGTATATGTGGCAGATATCCACTTGATATGACCAGGCCAATTTATGCTTTCCACATTCTGCACCCACTGACAACACGTGGGTCCATAGATACTACAATCACAGCCCTGCAGACATAGATATGTTCCTCATGTGTGCACTAGTAAACATGGTCGTAGTGTGATAACTTTCCAGAGTTGTTAAATCCAGTCTGTGAGTATTACACATTGCTGTGCATGTGTTTTTCTGATGAACCTTTAAACACAATAATATCTAACTGGGCTTGTTGGACTGCATTTCATTGTCTCACCAGCACTTTAAACCACACACTCATACCAACCCAGCCCTGTGTATTCTTTTACACAGGGCTGTTTTTCAGTCTAAATGTAGCTCACGAGTTCCTCTATTTGGTTGAAAAACATGAAAAAGTTGAAAAAAGAAAAGTGACAGCTTAATTAGAATAGAACTACATACAGGAGTTGGGTATTCCTGGTTTCTCTTGTAGCATGTGCACAGTTATTGCATAGAGTCCACAGTGGATGTCTATGCGGACCTCAGGGACATGTGCAAATGGCACATTTTATATCACGTGGACACATGCTACCCGTTGCGGACGCGGAAATCATGAATTGGTCTTTTTCAAGGCATTTTTCACAAAATGACTGCATGGACACACTAGATTTTGGGCCCCTGTCACGTACATTAAGACTTGAAAATCTCTTGAGTAAGACCTGTTCAGTAGAGACGCTTGAAATATAAAGTCTAAACCACCTACTGTACATTATTCACCCTGTTATTGTCTACTGGCTGCAGACATTTTTTGTGCTGTTTATTAAACTAAACAGCTCTTTTCTGAGCCAAGCACAGTGGGGATGGAGGAGAGATCGGTTTCCACATCTGAGCAATTACTCATGACTTACTATGTGTTTTTGTGCCATTCACCATTGTTACACTTATGGTTTCCATATGTCAAATTTTCAAACCCATTTGATTTAACATATAATGTCCAGGTCCAATCAGAATAATCAACTTATCAAGTTAAAATTATTCTAAAGATGATTTTTCATTAATTCAAGCCTTTTGGATTATTTGCTTGTTGTGGGTGGGTATGTGTTAATAAACTACACAACAAAACATCTGTCCCATGTGGATAGATGTTTTGCTGTGTGGGCTGTTTTGACCTCACACGGCAACATTTTGAAAAGGCTATATCTGACCTACATAATGATGATAATTAAATAAATGAAACACTTCACAAGTACTCAGTTTAGTCAGACAAAATCAAAAAATGTTTTGGGAGAAATGGATGAATGTATTTGTTAAAAAAACAGGAAATGAATCCAAGCGGCATAGAGGATTATTAGGGGAGCACGAATACAAGACAGATACATATTACTGAGATATCAACAATATAGTTCTCCAAATCAAAGGATGAAATAAAAACCCCTTGGTCCATGCACTCCTTAATGAGACATGAGAACATTTTTTGATTTGATGCCCAAATTGGCAGGAGGACATCATTTGTCTGTGGCTTTCTAAACTGCTACAACTCACTGTTAAAGCAAGTATTTTAAGATGTGACAGTTCAATGGTGATAAAGGTTAGGGGAGTCTCCTGTGTTTAACTCTGATATTTTGTTGACCCATCCATTCACCCCAATCTCTTCCCTACACAGACTTTGTTGCTTGATGTCAATTGTCACTTCAATGTAAACAAATAGTTTTTTTGGGGGGCGGGGGGGTTAATTATGTTATTTTATTTGGCACAACAGTCTCTGGGATATGAAATGTACATAATAGACCAAAAAACGAATAAGTCCTCCAAATTAAATGACCAAATATATTGTTTGACCATGTGCACCCCAGCACAATACACAGGAGCGATTTCTAATCTGGTGCCTTTACGGGCTGGACAACATCATTTATCTGTGTTTTGTTTTATGATGTGACAATGCTGTATGTCTGGTAAGGTTTAGGTACAAAAAAAGACTTATTATCACTTTGTTAAGGTTAGAGAAACAAATGGGTGTAAGTTACTACTTAAGTCAGACAACCTCCGTCGTCCTCTGGCGTCTCCTTCATAATCCTTTGTTGTCATGGCTACAATAAGAACCATGTGGTTAAGGTTAGGGGATGATTGTCGTAACATTTTTAAAAAAAACTGTTCCGACCCACAGTTGGAAATGAACAGTGGACCTCTGCGGCAAAGTCCACAGTTGGGTTATAATTTCCCTCCACCCATCGGAAAGTTGTTGATATACGTCATCTCAACTGGCTCATAATTACTACAGGTGCTACATGGCATCTGACTGACATTACAGCTTTTTGTGTTGTTTTTCATGGTAGGACAGTCTCAAGAAAACAGACGCCCCTGGAAATACTGTAGAGAAAAAAATACATCAGCAAAACCTAAAACAGCAGTGTGTAGCTGAGAATAAGAAACATCACAAGTTAAAATAAACTTTTATAAAAACAAAGTTTGTAGCATGAATTGTAGGTCATTAAACACACCCTTTGATCCCCATATTTAGGTCTGTAAAAGATGTTGAATTCGCTGACAAAGAAATGCAACTCAAACAACTTTTAACTGCAGACACCTGGAGTGTTTACAAGGGAATATGCATATTTTATCATTTCCCCAAAGCAGCAAAACATATCGAGTATTAGCCCCAAGAGCAAAGAGTTCCAACTGTATTATTTAAGTCTGTTGTTTTTTCATTTCAGGCATTATAAGAACTGACTGTATTGTTATTAATGTTTTATTTCAGTGCAACACATTTCTGTATTGTATCATAAAAACCTCCATAATATTGTTAAATATTATTTTACATCCTGACATATTATGAGCGTACTCAGAGTCCAGCACTTTTTTTTCTTTTAACTTTATCTATTCACCTTAACAGTGTTAACTATTTGTCACATTTAGAAGATAATGTTGTGTTCTTCATAGTGAAAATGTATTTCACAATAGCCTTTGTATTAGATAGGTGGTCACTCAGACCCTCCTTGTTGTTCAGGCACACTCACTGTGCACTGAGAAATCTAACGATAATAGGAACCCATTAACCTCTTCTTAAATTGGCCAATCTAAGCTTCGTCAAGCCTGAAATTGTCGTGATTAAAAGCAAAAACTCAATCATAGCAATGCATAATTAATTTTCCTTGCATGTTAATTCTATTATGGACAGACAAGAATGATTTTAATCAAATCTTTTTCAGAAAATCTGGCTTTAAGAGGAGTGACTCAAGACCATCTCAGTCAGTGGGCTTTCAGTTCATTTTCATTAAATTATATAGCTCATTGTACACAAGCTATGTGAGCCTGTAATGTCTGTCATCATGGAAATCATGGATAAGAGCCCTCTTACACAGTCACATGCAGCACAAAGAGGTCCACTGATACTATTTTATGTTCTGTATGTAGCTTAATACCATATCTCATCCTCTTTGCCCTGTTTCACCATCTCATTTCTACGTTTGCCATTTCCTGCTTCCTGTCTTTTCAACTAAATATTTCATGTCATGCTTGTAACTTCAATGTCAAGCTTTGTGTCTTCGGTTTTTGCTGCATATTTACAGAAAACATTAAGAGTACTTTGGCTGTAACCATTTTTGTTGCATCCACAGATGAGCAATCATTTCCGAAAAAACAAAATAAAACTGAGAATCTTTTCAACCATGAAATGGCATTTTACCTAGGAAATTCATCTCAGTGTTAGCAATCTTAGATAAAAACATCTAAACTTGTATGCTGCATACTGCAGGTCTGAAAACCTGAGCACAAAAATAAGCACTGGCTTTAAAGGTAAAGTAAAAAAATCTCAAATTCAGTGTTGAAGATCCATTTCTTTCCTTGTTAAAGGTCATCAATTCTCCTCCTGCCCACTTATTTCTTGTACTTTCCTTTCACTTTAATTTTTTTCTCTCATATTCACAAGAAACTTACTGTACTGTACACAGATACACAGACACACAGACATAGCCCAACGCTCTCTTTCACGGCAGCGCCTAACATCAGTGACCTGCTGTTCGCATCAAGCCTCAAGATGCTGGTCATGGCTTAATGGGCTGCTCCTGTTAGATGCTTCCTGTAGGGATTTAAACTAAGGAATGACAACCAGGCTTACAGTAGCATGCATGCGGATGAAAGGATCGATCGAAGAATAATTTGAATTTAACAATTTGATCCACAGGAGACATTTACTGATCTATAGCGTGTTGATCTTTAGACTTTATTTGTCCGTCATAGGCTCTGTTTCAAATTGCTCTCTTGAGATGGTGATACACACATGCAGAAGCACTCAAATACGCACACACGCACACGCACGCACACACACACACACACACACACACACACACACACACACACACACACACACACACACACACACACACACACACACACACACACACACACACACATACACACACACACACACATTCACACAAAGCTCTGGGTTGATGCAAACTACAGTATGGTTTTTCTACCTTGGCCTAAGTCCTTCTCTAATCACTAAAAATCTCAATGACTGCAATTTTCCCTCATAATCAAACCAAAGCATGGCTCAGACTTCAGGATTAGATGTAGTGTGATTAACCTGACTACAAAACAATGATTAATGTAATTAAATATGATTAAAGAAACCTGGTTATATTTATATTGATGTTTATCTTCCCTAGTAGCCATACAAATGTTGGCTGGTCTGTTGGTCCAACACTTTGGTTGACAGTAGGGCTTTTGATTTAGGGGAAAACATGGCTGTTCCTGTCCTTTAAAAACCAAACTTGACATTTTCCCCCACTATCGGTAAGGATCTAACAGTAGCATAGTTTTTTCTCCATACTTCGTTTGTCTAAAAATGTTGTTTTGTCATGTGTTATGAGGACTACAGCCTCACTGGGCTGCTAGTGTGGCTACAGACTTTAAGTCTTGTAAACAAATAAAAAATAAAAAAAATAAATAAAGGAGGATTTGGCAGAAGGAAAAAAGAAAATAAATGCAGGTACATATATTTGGACAACTTGAAGTAATTTGACACTGCAGATGTGGATGATGATAATTATTCCTGTTTCTGAAGGACACTAATACAAAAGTAGCTAAAATGAGACTGTGACCCCCTCCCTCTCTCTCTCCTTTTCTCTCTCACACACATAGACTTTAAAGGATTTTTGTGTTGACACACACCTCCGTGTCCATTCCCAGAGGCCTCATTAACAGTGCTGGGCGATAGGAGGGCTCACAGTAGCCTAAGATACTGAGAGACTGTTCACTGTAAAAACAAAAGCTTCAAAGTGGGCATTACACACACACACACACACACACACACACACACACACACACACACACACACACACACACACACACACACACACACACACACACACACACACACACACACACACACACACACACACACACACACACACACACACACACACATGCATGCAGCCCATTCACAAAGTACATGCACAAAAACACATATACACATATAAACAGATAAAAATCAAGAAATGTAGTGTACAATACAAGGATGTGCATTGTACATAGATCTCTGTGTGCTCCATCACATTGTTTAGTTAAAACGATGCTGCATAGCCCTCAGTCTGAGCCAGCATCTGTCCGTTATGTCTCTTTTTAATCCCTCTGTGCCTTGGGCATCCATGGCCCACATTAAAGAGAAGTGCAATTGTGTTGCTGTGAATCACGATTTGATACTAATATGTTGTGCGGAATACAGCATAATTACAATTCAAGATACCATGTCCATTACGCTGATATTTATGTATGACTGCACCGCCTAAAGGGGTTTGGACCAATTTCCTCTGGTGATTGCTGCACCCACTGCACCAATCCTAATGCATTAATATGGAGTAACAACATACTGAGACAATCTGCAAGACTATTTTCACCACAGCATGAAAATTGTCTAATGAAAAGGCACTAAGATAATTATTACTTAGCCTTTTAATATACAATAGAGATTTGGGGGACTAAGGAGACTAAGAGGGGTGATAGAGAAAGAGAGCATTATATTTAGAGGGAAAAAAAGGCACACAAAAAAAGACTTGTTAAAATCCAATAATGGTACCATGAGCATATCAGCTGCACATCGTCATTTCCATGGCGAGCATTAGATATGTATCTGAATGCGGCTTGCTGCTTCTCTCAAGGCCAGCCAGCTTAAATAATGATGATTCTGCCTGGGGGACTGCTTGCTAAAGGAATGTATTTTCTAATTAGATAAAGCCACTTTCCCAATTTGCTGGCTGCTTAACCATAAAGCATGGCAGTGCGAGAAGCCTCAAAGCCATCTTGAGATGCTGCCAATCCCCGTCCCAGCACAGTCTATCACCCAAACGCTCACAATCACATCACAAGGGAGACAATAGATTTTGTTTGTGCATTTCTCTGAGTGTACTGATATGAATTCTGTTCCAGAAACAATTGATGGTAAAACAATTTTCATCTGTAGCCAAAGCAAAATCAGATTGGCATTACTTAGCCATTACCTTACAGTATTGTGCATGTGTTTTTTTAATCACAGATAGACAGACTGGTGACAACAAATGCTTTTCAGTCTGTTTTATCCACTTCTTTTATTTTTTACTATATTCAGTGAACCAACAATATCTCAACATGCAGACTAAGATAAACTTAAATAGCACAACCAGGACCTCGCCCTGCTGCACTCTTCGAAGCAGAATATAAATGCATTTTGCTTTTTGCTGACACTTGGCACTGCAGGAAGATTCCAGGTCATGGATCTTTGACCTCTAAGCACCTCTGCGAGCAGCACAAGAAAAAAAAGAAGAATTAACAGTGGATACAGTTAAACAGAATAGACAATTAAAGCATACCTGTCAAGACTGGGCTTTGAAAATAAGGGTTTCTTTCCAGGACCCCATCTGACCATAATTTTCCTATCTCGGCTCCAGAGATCTATTCACCAGATGCCTTTACTGCCTGTCTTGTGGCTTCTTGGACATGCTTATGTTTAACAGACCTTTGCATGCTGGTTTACTAGCCTAAGAATACATCATGTTAATAGAGTTGTTGTGTAGTGTTAGTACCTGTATTAAAATATCTGTAAATCATTTTAATCGTATAGCAAGCTTCAATCTTGTGCTTTTATTTTTGTCAATGGGGATGCCCTTTTGTGTACATTTGGATTTGCATTGGGACATTTTACAAATGGCTTGAACAGTAATTCATCTAGATACCAGTAAGTTCCTTACTGGTGTTGCTGCTTTTCATTTGTTCATGTTTCTCCATCACGTGACACCTGGGCTGCTTCTATGTGTTTCTATTTTCTCCTTCAACTTTTTCTTTCAATCTTGATTGAGGTTGCGTCTTCTTTACTTTTGTTTTTCTTTCCACACCATTACATCCTGCAGTTCTTCCTCACTTCTGTCTCCTCTCTCTTTATTACTTCACTCACCCTCTGGAAATGTAAAAAAAACCTTTCCTTTTAAAAATCTGACAGAGCGTGAAGCAGAACTTTAACTTGTATGGTGTTAAATACAATAATTGTGGACAAACAACACACAGCGAGAATGTATCAGCAGTTTAGCTTCCCAAACTATCAAGCTTCATAAACATTACTAACATAAAGCAGCAGCACTAATAAACTGGACAGTTAAAACAACACAAATGCTAATTTAGAAAACTTCTGCTTCACTGAATAGATTTGGCTAGCTATTACTTAGTTGTAGTGTAGTTGTTAGTTTTTTACCTGACAGATTATTATTTAATGCTGCACACCTTAAAGGGGACCTATTATGCACATTTCCAGCTTTATATTTTTATTGTGGGACTCCACTAGAGCTGATTTGCATGATTCACAGTTAAAAAAAAATCCTCCTTATTAATCTTATACTGGCCCTTTGTGCAGCCCCTCAGTGCAGTCTTAGCTCCTCACTCTGTTCTGATTGGCCAGCTTTCCAGAAGCCTGCTGAGGGGCAGCCATTTGAAAGTCGTATTAAATGCTGATGAAACTCAACATTTCCAGCTTTACTGCTTCATCTTAAAAGCTTTTAAATGGTTAAACAACTTATTTTACTTTGTCCTGCTGTGTAACAGAAAAACCCTCAGTGTGCCAACTTGACTTGAGTTAGGACTTAGCCGGACTACCTCTCCAAAAATGCCATAATGTTAGTGGAGTGGAGTGGAGAGATTAGTGGAGAGGTAACTTGTGTGGCAGCAGATGACCATATAAAGAAATCCGTTGTGAGCAGACATCAGCTCGGGCTGAAAGTAGAAAAAAACATTGGGAACCAAACATTCAGAGCAATCTGAAGCCAGTGCTTTTTGCTCAAAAGGAATTACTTCTACATATGTTTACCTCTTTATTTGTCACTTTACCTATCTTTAATATGAAAATCTGACATTATAACATGGTATATATCATGAAAAGCATAATAGCCCCCCTTTAATGTCATATATGATAAACTCTGATTCATTCATCTGTCTCATGAAAGTGCCTCCAGTCTGTCTGCTAGTTTCGGAATGGAGGGTTTGTCTGTTTTAAACATCCCCGTGGCATGGGTAGGCGGTGGTTTGTTGGCCGCTCCTTGTTAACAGTAACAGCTGTCTCTGTGTCTCATACGAGGATACAATGTTCAAACAGAAAACAAAATGAGTGCTCCTAGAAGCTACAACGGAAACTGCAGTAGGAAGCCAGAGTGAATTTTTTTTCCACCCGCATTCCGCGAAGACCTGCCCTACTTTGCCTCTAATAGGGTAAAACTTGTTGCCTTTGTTGATTATGTGGAGGCACGAGGAGTGAGATGGTTATGGTTATGGTAAAAATAAAAGGGTCAGAGCAAATCAGGGCCAGACTAGGGGCTAGTCTTTGCACAATATGGTTGGGAAAAAAACGCATCAGAGCAACCAACATCTGTAAAGTGATGTAAGTTAAATGCAATTTCAGAATTTGAGAGGTGGGTAAATGTTGTGTACATGCATTTAATCTCCACTACAGCCCTATGTATAACTGTAAAAATAAAAAGGGAAATATAGGAGAAACACAGGAAAAACAGGAGAGTTGACAGGCCTGAATTAAAGCTGTTTGTTTGGGTACAACAGCAAAATGAAAGCTCAAAACAGTGTCAGAGTATGTACAACACAGTCTGTGGATACAGAGAAAATACCTGCATAAACAATTGGACAGTTTTAGTGTAGTATATGTGTAGCTGCACAAACAAAACATCTAACCAGACACACAAATCTACAAACAGCTAAGGTCAAGTGAACTAGTAGGCTACACACACACACACACACACACACACACACACACACACACACACACACACACACACACACACACACACACACACACACACACACACACACACACACACACACACACACACACACACAAGCAAAGCAAACATTTACAGTCTCAGTGCTCGTCTTGTTGCTGTTGAGAGCGATTTGGGGTTATGAAATGAGAAACAATATCACACATGGACAGACACTCTTAATTAGGAGTGAGATAGAGTTCACCTGTGGTGGATTTAATTTAGCAGCACAAGGGGAAAGAACATCTAAGCTTTGGGTGGATAATCAAGACGGTATAATACCTGAGTCCTGCAGCTACCTGCACATAATCTAGACACAGTCTTCCTCTTTTGTTTGGTAAAATTAGATTGTGCTTATGTGGATAGTTGCCTTCAATTTCTCTTACTTTAAAGAGACATGATCAAAATTGGTAATGTGTCAGTCTGGAGTGGAGAGGTTGTTAATCTCTTAGGAGGAAAGGAGTTTCTTTTGTATTAAGAGATTTAGCTTAAAATAAGGACCATGAATTTAAAGTACTTTATTTCTAGACTTCCTTGTCAAAACATATCCCTTGTTTTGATTTTTCCTGATATTGTAATTGAAGGACGTCACAATTTACATGAAGCGAGAAGGTCAAAATCTGCACAGTTGGGGTGGCTTGTAGGACCAAATGTCAAACTGCCATTGTAAACCTTTGCTGTTTGCAATTCTTTGTCAAAACACTACAGAAACCATTTGTGATTGACTGCGCAATCCTGCTGTGGAGGACACGTAATTACTGCCTGGATTACATTCACTGGGAACATTTCTTCCGATATAGGAATTGTGCATTCTTCATAGAGGGAAGGTTGGAGTGGATGTTTTTGGTTCACAGAAGTGCAGACACTTGTGTTATATGTGTCCCATATGTAGTTATCATAAACTAACACAGGTAATGGAAGAGATAATTGGTTAAATATAAAAAAAGTCAACATGTGCACTCTTGTGGTTCAACATTTACAGCAACCAAGACCACAATCTTTCTCAAAACATAACCAAGGCTTTGAATTGCCTGAACGTAACCATATAAATATTACTCGTGCTCTAGGAGCCATGAGTGTATATTATAGGACAGTGCCGTCAAATGAGCATTCGCAGGTCGTACTCACCTGGCAATGTGTGCATAATTATTAATTATACCAACATATACACATACACTATTACACTTAATAGGTCAAGCTTTCACAACACAATTTCTCATGCACAAAAGGATGCAAACACAGACATATTTATATATATGATGGCTAATAATCCAGTTTGAAGCTGGACCCGAGCTGTTTTTTTATTTGTTTTGAAGATGAAGATTTCCCTGTAGCCCTGCGCAGGCTAATCATGCTACCAGATTTATGGGGTTTTGTCAAGGTGAAACCCAGCCTGTAAGAGAGTTTTAATGTAATACATTAAACTATAAAGCTGTGATTAGTTAATATTAATTTAATTCATAGTGCTTTCAGAGAGATTGTGAAGCCCAGTGGCGGGCACAGACAGCAACACGCAAAACTATTGGAATATTATGAGAATATTATTGGCAGCTTATCCAAAGGGGGAACCCAACAGAAATATGATGAAAATACTGACATTATTTGTATTTTAACTTTCCATTAAAAAAATACATTCAAGTCAACTTGAAGTGGGTTTGACAGCAAGCACCTCTCACTCCGTGGCCAATAAGCTTACTCACAAACTGCACACAGAACGGAAATGTAATGTTAGTAACAATGACAGACACGAGTTGGTGTATTTACTGGGCTACAAGTGACTGGACCAACCAAGCACCATAAACACGCTATTCACATAACTTTGGGAAGGGTGGGCTTGAGAGAGGTAGGCCTGCACTAGTAAAATTCTTGACAGACTCACTAAATAAATTTGCAGGCACCAGTTTTTATTCACATTTTGGACTGGTGCTCTTTTAATTATGTGATCTTGTTTGCCCTATCCTTCTACAATGGTTCAGTGGCCCCTGACTGGAAATCGGCACCACCAGCTGTTAATCTTTATGATCCCACTTTTATTTGCATAATGGCAGTAGATAAAAACATGCATTAATTCAAATTCTCTTTTGGCAATTTTTGGGAAATTTGGTTAAATGTTGCATTACATTTGGATGGAAACATCATTATTATTGAACCTCATCAGATCACTGGCACTTACACTTCCAACACTCTTGAACACGAACAAATGTTGACAGTTAACATTTTACAGATTCATTCAATATAAACCTTGTTACCTTTTATGTTTCTGTGTAATGATGAAAAAAACATTATCTAGACAGCATTACAAAATGTATTATAGCATATTATATGTATATGAGTTTAGGATACAGACAACAATTTTTAGCATGTAAACTGCTGGTTATATTTGAACATTGAAATTCTAATGACCCCAATTTAAATATAGTATGTATTTGTATTGTATTTTTAGGAGCACATTGGGAGCTTTTTTGTTAGAAATATATGAAACAGACAAGTCTTAGAAATCTTCTGTGACCCTATCTGTAACCCCATAAAGGGTCCTGACTCCAAAGTTGAGAAACTCTGCTCAAGTGCAATTTCAGCCAAACTCTGAGCCATGTGTATTGTTACATTCATGGTCAGCACTCTGATGTTTAGGCCAAAATAACAGATGACCATGTTGACAAGGCTGGAGCTGTCACAATTCCCGTTCACCTCTGTGACTGTTGGCACAGCAAACCACACTTCTCAATCTGCCTCTCCTTCACCGACTCAAATTAACAGTTGGACTCACACATAATTATAAGTTATTACAGTAATATTTCCATTCTGCTGTATAGTAAATAGTGCCTGCTAATAAAAAATAAAAAAAAGCTGTCATCAGGGACTCTAATGAGTTGGATTGCAGCCAAGGATATTTCCCCCCATTTGACGCTGTTTCAGCATAGGAGCTTTTAATGAGTGTCATAATTATGCACCCCAAACATAATCTTGAAATGAAATACAAAAATGGGGAGGGGAGAGAGATATCCTCTTCCTCGGCAGCTGCTGCTAGGCTGAATATGAAATCCAGATCATGATGTTACAAAAATGTTTTTTCTTTGGGAAATTATTCATTTCACTCTATCTAACAATGATTTAAAATGCAGAACTAATAGCTTTCACTCATTAATATCATATTATGACACAGTGAGAGACGATAACAAAATCAAACTTCGATCTCTCATTAATATATATGAATAGATTGGCTTGTTATGCATAAACCATGAATTAGCTAATTAAGAACATTACATTAGGGTTGAAAAGTGAAACCAGCACCTGTGCATGTGCTGGACTGCATTTAAATCCACAGAAACAGCAGATTTGTCACGATGATAGACTGGAAGCCCCAGCACCACAAACACCAAAGCTTGTTCCTCTTACTCCTCGCTGACTACTTCTTCCTTCCTCAATAATTTAGGCAGCTCACGGAGCAGTGTAACCATGTAAAACACTCAAGTGTGTGAGAGATGATGTTGTTTTATCAACCTAATGTAGATTAGAGTGCTCTGGTTTAACCAAAACGATTCATTTTACAAACAACATTTAAGCAGCTTGAATTGTCTACACTGTCTGTCTCAGAAACACACAGTAAACTTGGGGACTGTAAGTAAACTTTTAATTAGTTTTGCAAATGGTTGCAGTGAACAGAATTCATTCTGTACAGCTTAGATCTACCAAGCCTCAACTACCTGACTACTTAAACTTGAATGATTAAGTTCAACATGAACACACTGTCCTCTACCAAATTTAGAATCATTTTGGTTATTCACATGAGCGATTTCTGTATTTTTTGTCTTTTCTCTGTGGTACTCTCACTTCTATAAAGGGAACATATCATGCTTTTGGGATTTTCAGTTATTTTTACATGTGTTAGGATGTCGGATTTTAAACACAGTCCAAAGCTTGAAGTGAACTGCAGTAATTAAGCAGCTAATAACAAATACATTAAATGCCTACATGTAATGTAAAAGGGGTCGCTTGGTAACAGAACTGTATCTGCAGTTCCCCAGTTTTAAGCATCTTTCAGTTTACTGTTTTGATTTTCTGGCCTCCAACATCATTGTTTTGGTTCACCCTTACCTCTCACAGTGTTGTTTCCAGGAGCAGCAGGTAGCCATTTTCAGTGAAAAAGCACTAAAAGCCCACTTAACACTAACTGCTCAGTGCCAAACAACAGACAAACTTAGCAACTAGCTGTGAGCATAGTGGGGGGATTTAGCAGGAAAAGAGACACATATTCCTCTTGGGATTGTGTAGAGACAAAAAAAACTAAGAGTTCTTGGACTGGAGTGAATTCTATTGTTGCTCTGTATTTGGATGTGTAAAATAGGCAACTGTATGCTCACAAGTACACCATATTAAAAGGTGGTTTATGCTGCTCCAAAGTGGCCAAAAGTCACATTTGTTGGTTCCATCCATCCATCCATCCATCTTCTTCCGCTTATCCGGGGTCGGGTCGCGGGGGCAGCAGCCTTAGCAGGGAAACCCAGACTTCCCTCTCCCCAGCCACTTCGTCCAGTCTTAGAGCGAGGAGAAGAGTTTTGTTAAAAGCCTTTATTGGGCACATTGGTCAAATTGGTTTGACCTTCTTTCAACCTCGCAGGGTCTGGGGCAAGAACAACAACAAAAAAACATTGGACCTTAGCTTTTCCTTACATTATGGCAAGCTGACAGGAGCAGCACAGGAAGAATATAAATAGTTGGCCCTTCACAGATATACAGTATTTCACTTAAAGCCCCCGACAACTTGCTTCCAAATTGAGATTATATTTCTATAGTTTCAAACCTTGTTGATAGTTTTTTATTATTAAAAGGGAGAAAAATGTCTTATCAGAAATCATATCAGAAATACTCCTCTTTATCTCAGCTGACTGGAGATGCATGGTAGTGTCTGTCTTTGATTAACTGGCACGCAGCCAGACTGCCAGTGTTACATATAGGGAATGAGGAAAAAAAAGGGGACAAACCTGTTCCCCAGGCCCACATGTCAAGGATAGACAGATTGCTATTAGCAGTGGTATTAAAGAGTAAGGACCACACATGCATCTACTGTTGAAGGACTGAAGTGACATTTGCAGGTACATTTCCATTTTGGTTGATATGATGCTGTTGAGCAGCTAATTAGCTCTCTAGCTGGCTAACTGACATTAGCGGTGTGTTTTTCCTCAGTGAATGTTTAGTTGCTCATTCCACAGGCTAGAATACAGGACAAGACATGTGTCCATGTTTGTAATTTAAGTCTGTAACTCTTTTGTTGTGTAGCAGAATGCTATCAGCCTCAGTGTGACTGTGTGATAGGATGCTGACATCACTGCTTTTTACAAAGACTTATGCCAGGCTGTATGAAAACAAGTTTTCCAATTATAGACAGAATAAACTGTATTCGATTGAATTGATATACATAATATATATATACATTTCTCCTTTTTGGTGTTTAATTTTGGACAAGTGATAGAGCAGATAATGTACAGTAGCAGTCAAAAGTTTGGACACATTGCAAAGTGTGTCCAAACTTTTGAGTGGTACTGTATGCTGTAGTAAAACAAAACAAAAAAGCAATTTAATTTAATTTAGATTTGAAACTCAAAACTCAGTTAATCTGCTTCAGGACTGCGTGGGTGTGGTTTTATTCAGTTTTGATTGACAGTGGCATGGCAACATAAACATACGGCTCCACTGTTGTCACATTTTGATTCAAGTAATAAAAGCTAATTATCGACTACTGGTGCATGTTACTTTTATTCCATCTGAGTCCTGTTCACTTCAAATCAGTAAGACAAGTACAGACAGACAGCAAAGACACAGACATCTCTCATGTGAAATTACTAAAACTGTTCCAACTCCAACTCCAAAACTGCATGTTCATGTAGGAAACACTCACTAATAGTAACAGATTGATAAAAATATGAGAAAATATATTTTCAGGGACTTTTAAAGCAAAACTAAATAAATTGAGCAGTGCAAATTGGGCTTATAACTTTTCAACCATTTTCAACTTTTCTGCCGTTTTGAATCTGAAAAAGTTCTGTAATGTGATTCAGACAGAGAAACTTGGATGAAAGCTCATTGGTAATTCCTGTAAGATTGGTAAAACCAATCCATCCTGTACAGGCTCGGTCTCCCCTAAAATGTTTTTATTCATTTTTGCCAGAGGGAGGATAGTTCCATTTAGTAATGTTGCAAAAAATAGACTTGCAGTTGTGACATTTTCCTCATGTATTCCACCAGTGATGTAAAGTAATTCATTTACAAGCGATATATAGAGTCGACATAATTAGATATGAGTGTTTTCTTATATTTGTACACTGTAAAAGAGACACAAACCCAAGGAGGAGTTTTAGACTTTAACTTGATATTCTGTGGAGTGATACATTGATCTGTTTGCTAATATATTCGACTTCAGTGGGGGGCACCGAGCCAGGTGATATCTCAGTCTCTTTCAAGCACTTGAAATTCCAAATTACATTTCTCACTTCTTCCTGTGAAGAGGTGTTAAAGGTAGAGAGAAGACCGGGGTGTCAGTTATGCCTGGAGTGAGGATGTGTCTGCAGCATTTATGGAAATTAGAGTTATTAATAAAACTTCTCAAAGATAATTAAGGATGATTCTTCGTTGGATGATGGTTTGTATATAAAATACAGCAATGATATTGTGAAGAGATGATAAGAGGGAGGAAGGGCCTTTGACTGGTCTTTTCAAATCATGGTGGTGCACAATATATATGCAGATCAGGTGTAATCACAACTCCTACAGGAAGTGATTCTGAGTCTGAAAGATGTGAAACCACTTAGTAAGTGGATTAGAGGGTTGGAGGGTCAGTTCTCGATTTTGTAGTTGTTTCAAAACATTAATTAAACATCACTGCTCATGAGAACAAAAGAGTGTAATACCACACAGTATGTTAGTGAAGGGCAAGATGAAGTACTTAAAAGTGAAGCACAACTGATTAGTGATGGGAAAAAGTGTAACAAGAAGGCTCTTGCTGCTGCAGGGAACAGACATCATTTACTGGGTTTTAGTCTGACCTTCTGCAAGTTTTGTGAGCAACACAACACATATTTTTTTCTGGTACTTTCATAATTCAGGTAGGGTGCATTATCTGTATGGTGTGCAGTATTTAAACTGTCAAACATACACAGCCATCCAGTAGGAAATTAACCCAGCATTTGGATATGTCTGTAATTAATTTGGATTTAATGCAAGTTTTACTTATTGTCATCCCATTTAGAGTCAGCTGAAGATATTTTAGGATTGCACACACGCTGACAAGACTTTTCAATTCAAATTTCACATTTCCATATAAGTAGTAGTAAACAGATTTATTTATTCCTTATTCCTCCTTAAGTTACATATGTGCAAATAAAAAGCAATTCTGTACAGTATTTATGACAGCAGTCTCATCTTAAAGTAGCACAGGTGTGTTTATCTGACTGTGTACTTGTTTGTGTGCAGGTCGGGTTAAAGATACACAGACTGTCAACTCCAATCATAATAATTTATCTGTCGAGGCAAAACAGACTATTTCAGCATCTTAATGTTTAATTCATTACCTAAACTGTTGATGGGAGATATGATAGACGTGTATGTACGTGACAGTGTTCAAAACTTTGAAAACTTATCTTGTGCGAGATACTTCTAATAAGCTCAGCGAGAAGTAGTGGGAGACTTGGGAGAGACTACATCATTATTCCACAAGTTGAGTGGCTGAGGAGATGTGCATCGTAAAGTGGAGCTTGTAAAGATTGCCTAACATCTGTACGTTTTAGGAGTGGGGAAATTTATATCACTCTGAAACAAAAAGGTATCAAAGTTTCCAAATCATTATCATTCAATATAAATGTCTGAGAAAAGAGCAGGTACAGAGCAGTGTCATCTTTGCAAATTACAAAAAAGTGTGTGTATGTCTGTGTGTGAATGTGCATGAGGGTGCAATGCAGAAAAACTAAACAACAACAACATAAAATCCAACACTGTGTTGTGGGTGTAAGAATTTCTTTTTTTAAGCAAAAGCCATAAAGTTCAACTCACCACACGGACATGAAATCAGTATCTATATTCTCATCTCTCAGAAAAAAACACAATAAGCAGAATTCCCCAAATGTTGAACTATAACACAACATTATTTCTTACTTCACTATAAGCTATTTGGCAGATTTCAAGATTCATTTTTTCTTCATCATGATGCATCGTTTACCTGCAAGTATTTCTGTCATTCCTACAGTAAAATCAACTTTGGATTAGTTGCTTTGAAAATGATATTCTTTAACCATTGCCCCCATTATTGATAAAACAAATAAAATGAACTTTAACTTTAGATGTATTACAGTTGCTTTTCTGTTCCACAAAAATGTAAACTAATTAATATTAAATGTTTGTGTCTCTCCAAATGCCCCCCACTGGTTGAGAACTTCTTGTAATTCATTACAGTGTCTTGATAAATTGCTTCAAAAAGTCCAATAAAAGGGTTGATGTGATGCTCCCATGCTGGTTTCTATAATTGAGTCCTGCATAAAAGCAAACATATTATTTCTCTGGGATTAACTATGCAAATTTGACAAGCGCTTATACTTGTAACTTTGGAGTAAATCAAAAGTGAAATGAAAAGGCCAATTGCACATTCAGCGATGCCAAGAAAGTTAAAAGCAAAGGTATGATATAGTGTGGTGGTGGTGGTGGAGGAGAGAGGTGCTAAATTGGAATAGCTATGTTTGTCCTTCCTTTCAAATCAGAGTTGCTATAAAAGATGCAGAGAATGCCAGTGAAGCATTTGATACAATATTTTAATCAACACAGCTTGAAAAGGCTTCGTCTTAACAGAATAAAACATATATATTATTCAGGCAAAACCCCTCTAGCTCCACTGCCTATCTTTGTCTGCTGTAGAGAACAGCCGGATAAGTTCTGTCTGTGACACAAGATGTCTGGGAGGAAAATTTAATTACTTTTCCTTATTAGATGCCCAATTTTATTCAGCAACATTTTGTAAAGAGTAGCCCTTTTGGGAAAGCTTCTTTCTCCCCAAAGCTTCTTTCTCTCTCTCTGTCTTGTTCTGTCTCTTTCTTTTTTCTCTCTTATCACACATAGGTCTCTTGCACACAGGACTGTGAATCTTCTGAAATCTGCTGCTGTTTTCCTCTTTTTCCTCTTCTCCTTCCGTCCTAGCCCCAGGCACGAGCTCAGTCATGGATTTAAAATCACATCTTTCTTCTGGTGGTTCAATTGTTAACCTGCCTGGTTCTCATTCCCGTCCACATCCATTAACACGCTCTTTGCTCATTTTATAGCCAGCTCTCTTTCTCAACTCTCTCATTCATGTCGATGCCAGTGACAACTCCCCCATGCTAACCTAAAAACACATCTGTCACCTCAGACATGAGTCCAAAACTTTGTGGAGTTGAACACCACGGGTGGAAGAAGGGAGGTTTGAATCAGCTTGCCAGTTCCAAACTTTTCCACTTCCTCTCGACTTCTCATCTCCTCCTCCTCAAACCCTTATGTCTCATGCACAGGTCGCTGTGGTACACCTGTCCAAGCGCCATGGTAAGTGGCTGAGACCCACTCTTCCTGCCATGCTGGTCTACAGCGCTGACCTTCAGGCTGACAGGAAGGATGACAGGACGGAGTTGTTTGGGGCTGACCCCTGACCAGCGTGCGGCTGAGTAACGGCAGGGCACTCACTGCCACCAGAGCCAATTAATGTCCAGGCATGCGGCTGCACACCACAGACCACAACCTTCCGCAGGGTAAGCTGCTGCCCCTAATCTCTTAATACCTTACCTGTACCTACAAGGTGACCCAATACCACCACTAGACGAAATGCATTTAATGTACACTTACTATAGAGAAGGTGAGAACATGTTCTGCAGTCATGGTGAGTGTTGCGAAGGCGTTAACTGGTATGTGAATATGGAGAAAGATGAGATTGTGATGGTGGTGATGAATCTACTTCCTGTACTTACTGTTTTTGAAAACCTAAACTCTCCAACAGTTTTGAAATGACATGTCTGAGAATGAAATGATCTCAAGTTACAAGAGAAAGTGCTGGAAAAGTTTTCAGAACAATAAATCTGCCTGAGTACTTGGCACTGTCAGGTTCTCTCGACATTGACATTTTGATGCAAGTTGCTCTGTCACAGAATAAATCTAAGTCATAAAACCAGAGTGGCTCATATATTTACAGGCTTTTGTCACAGATCACTGGCCATCGACGGCAAACACAATAAAATGAATCTGTCAGAATCTTTCTCATTTCCCTCTAAATCATTCTGTTTTTCATGCATCTGCCTGAATGATAACTGCAGCAGATGTGTCAGTGTGAGGGAGCTTCTTCACTCCAGTGGTCTGCTATAGAAGAAAATGGATGACTATTATCAAGAGAAAATTCAGGTAGTAACTATACAAACACGCCATATGCATCCCATCTTGATTTGAGCTAAAGGATTCACTTTGAGGATACACTGAAAGGTCTATTTGTATTTTCACACTCTCATCTGAGATACAAGTCATGCAAAGGGGCAATATGTGCTTTGTAAACATATTACTCTCAGTAGAGAGAAACAGAAACAGATGGAGGCTGAATGATTTTTGTACTCAGAAGAATAAACTGAAACTGATACACAAATCAAGCTCAGCCCTTAAGACAGCCTGTAAAAGCAATTTCTATTTCTGATATAACAAAAGGAAAAATATCAAGTGTCATTCACTTCCTATATGCTCCATATGTCTTTGTATTGTGGTACTTTTAGGCAGTCTTTCTAAACTCAAAGTACAAATATGCAACATCACCAACTGCACTGTACAGAAAAATGGCATTTTCCAGGATATCTTTTGTGAAGCAGTGTTTACTTACAATCTTATGCATGTAATCCAGCATAAGTGAGTGGATTTTAGTAACTTTTGCATCATTGACCCAAAAGCATCTCTTGTTGTTTTTGTTTTGCATTTTTCTAATTTGTTGTGTTTTACAATGGTAATTATCAGTACATATTAAATATTCAGTCAGATTCTCACAGTGCTTTATTATGCTCCCTCTCTGTGATTTATTCTGAGAATATTTTTGTTTGCAAATTATCAGGAAACCAAACACATGAAATAAAAGGAACATTAGCAAGACATTTGGATATAAATTAGTACCTCTCCCCAAACTTTGCCTCAATATTGATGTTAATTACCTAATGGATTTCAGAAAAAACAAGGCGAAGCGCTAAGGTCATCTCTAATGTTTCAAGAGTTAGAAATAATTATGAAGGCAATAATATTCATGTTTTTGTGGGGCTTATTTGCATTTTTCAAATAATGCAGCCAACTTTTTTTTTCTTTTGTTAGGCTGAATGATTTTGCCCTGCTAGAATTAACACTTTTTCCCCCCAGCTTTGCTGCCAGTAGCAAGTGAACATACCTCCAACAACCGTACATCCAAATGAGGATGAATAATATATTCATCAGCCCATTAGAGGCTCCCGACAATGCATTAATAGAAGCTGATAAACCCCCCCTAATTCCATTTTTTTCATGGCTGATATAATCATGCCACTTGCTCATGGTAATTAATTACTGATATCTGGCAGATTGTAAGTGATGTCTATGCCAGGGAGTTAAGTGTCTCCAGTTTCTGTCATCTCATCTGCCCATTGGCTCCTTCCCCTATTTAGTTTTAAATTTAAAACCCAACTGTGAGGAGAAGCATCACATTTTTGGGATTTAAGTGTGCAGTTGTGAAAAAGGAGACACTTGAGGACAGAAAGGTTTATAGGATATGGATCTCATTACAATACAGCACTTTGCTTTTTTTCATTATATTTCATTTACAACATTCAGACATAATAATACCTGACTAAAAAGAGTACGAATTGTTCTTCGGATTGTGTCATAAATCATTACGCAAATCACCTCCCTTTTTCACATGGTGTAAGCTCCATCCAAGAGTAAAAGGCTCCTCCACTGGAGATAGAAGGCTGCTATGCATACTAATGAATGATGCACATGCAGAGATTTATTTGCAGCTCAAGTTCACTTTGTGCTTATTGCTTTTTCACTGTAAAGTTTATACGGCTCTTCTGATAAGTCTCTGTGGTCGGTTAAAGGAATACTTTATGCTTTTTGCTCTCTTCTTGAGAGTTACAGTATATGAGAAGATTGACACCACATTTAATATGCTAAATATGAAGCTACAGCCAGCTTAGCTTAGTTTAGCAGAAATGAAAACGAAAGCGTGAAAATGTGCTTGGACTATGCTGGCCAAAAAAATGTCTGGCACATAACCCTCTGTGAACACAACTTAGCTTTTTTATGCTTTGGGTAAACTTTGGACGGAGCCATGTTGGTTGATTCCAGTCTCAATGCTAAGATAAGCTAAATGGCTGCTAGCTGTGGAAGAAAATCAAGAAGAAAGAAATTGAATAAAAGTATTTCCCAAAATTTCAAACTATTGCTTTAATTAGCCCCTACAGTTTCCTATAACAACTGTTCCTTAATTTTTTATGTCCATGACTCATTCTTCCAGCACTGCCAGATGGATCCTGCAACTTACACTACCAAAGCATGTATACTCTAACAAATGTTCACTTTAGATATGCCAAGGGAGTCATTTTGTGGAAACTAAATTATGAGCAAATTAATATTGACTTGATTTGCATACAGATCTTACAACCCAATATTCTTGTTCCATTTGGTAGATGTAAAAACCCAAGGTTATCATTCTCCCTCCAAGACATACCTGGAGAGAATTGATGTTTCCTGATTTGGAAAATTGAAAAGGTAAGTTTAGTTTTCACTCGAGGCCACATCATGTCAGGATATTTGGGAAAAGTGATTATAGTATCAATTAGGGGTATGAATACTAATAAAAGGTAGCTGCACAGGGACATGTCAGTATTGGTATGCTGTCATTTTCTGGTTCATTGTCTAGATTTGCAGGGGGCCCAGCCGTTGACATGCTGACATCTTGGCCCAATATGCGCAAACTAAAACCCCTGATTGCTTGCATGTGATGAGTTTGGGGCTTTAGGGTTGATAGTTTGAGACTTCGGGGCTGAGCTTGATGTTTCTGAAACATGAGTCAGTGAACTAGAGGTCTCATGAAACCACAGTTTTGTTAGTGGCTGCTTGTGCTGAGAGATGTGGCTGCACTATTGTCATGCTAACAGGCTGGGGAACTTGGAAGGAGTGTGTTCAAGGTTTTGAGGCACTAGGTACAGTTTGTGAGTGCAGTTGGCAAGACAGAGAGATGAGTTTGATTTTCATCCTTACCCTCCATAGGCCACAGAGCGTGAGGATAAGTTTGAGTTAATGGCAAGACACAAAGCAACAGATGGTAAGGGAGGCTAGTCACATAGCACAAAGGAAAGCCCACACTTAAGGAAGCAGCATGTCTCACAAAACTTCTTGAGAAAAGTTGTAGATCTCTACAGTCTGCTGCATGGGTTTATGCCATGGTTTTGGTAATCGATTTAAAGATGCTAAGAGCTATAGTTACCTTAAGTCTGCTGAAAATCTGTGGAGTCATGAGTAAAGTTTCTCTGTTTGCAGAATGAAACACCCGTGAGATTTTTTATCTTGAAGTCCAGTGCAATAAAACTGTTTTCACTGGATGTTTTTGTGCTGTCAGTTGGACAGAAGAAGGGTGGTTAACTAAAGGGCAAGCTGGTGTACGTGTGCATGGGTGCATACAGAGTGGTGGAAACATTATAGAAACACTGTATGAACAAGCACTTTACACTAAATCACATGTACAGTACATGTTTAGAAAGAGACAAGAAAATCAAGAAGCAGTAAGTGTAATTTAAAATTCAGTGGGCCTAACTTGACAATCCAAATAGTTGATGCTCAAATTACAGTAACAGATAAAGGATAAGATACAGACTAATATGAAAATAAAGACTTAACATGATATGTAATTGTTAAAACCACAATGATATACCCCTAAAAAACATGTGAGCTGATTGAACACCTCTGTGACACCGTCCTGAAGGAACTGTATAATATTTTGGAAAATTAGTTTCTTGCTGAGAGTTAAATGAGAAGATCAATAGCACTGTAAAGTTTGTCCATTGAATATGAAGCTACAGTCAGCAGCCCCTTTGCATAATGACTGGAAATAGGGGCAAATAGCTAGACTGGCTCGCCCAAAGTTAAAGGAAACATCCATACTTTTCAACATGGACCCGGTTTTTCCATTTTTTTGTGTCTAAGTGACTAATGCGGACAACCATTTTTGAAATCAGCATACACATATAAGGGAGGTATCAAGGAAGCCCATATTTCCCCAAATATCGAACTATTCTTTAAAAACAACAAAACTAACCAAAACAAAACTGTACACTGATTTAAGTGCAGAACTGCTATTCAGAAAATGTATGTATTTAAGGTCAAAACACAGTGAAATACAGCTGAGTGTGAGGATTACAAAACCTGAACACTGCAGTAAAAGGAGCAAGGTAATATAGTCCAATGAGTCATCATTTATGCCTCTGTTCCAGATGAGGACACATTTACCTTTGGAGAAGGCCTAAACCAGCTGTTAACCCACTTGTTTGTTGTTGGCTATTTCACATGACAGTTGAACTGTAATGATATGAGCTGTAATCTCTTGGGAGTCATTAGATCCGATAATTACAGTGGTCCAATAACATCAGTGGATTATGAGGCCATTTTACACAACCGAGCACTGACGATAATGCCACAATACATCCTGTCAAACAATATAAAATGTGTTCTTATCAACACCAAACATGGCATCAAATAGCTTCCATTTCCACATCAATCGCAAAATATTAATTTAATTTAATATGTATGCAAGGTTTTTCTTTCTCATTCATCACTTGAAGCAGTATTGTCCATGAAAAATGGAGAACATTTTTCCCCATACCATGTTTATGACTTGTAGAGATTCATAGAAAGGATAGAAGATAGTGTCAATGGTTAGGGCAACTGTACAATAGCGCAGTTTGTTTGAGAGATTTCTTACAATATTCCTCTTCTTTATCACACAATATTACCTACAGTCTCACGCTGATCTGTTTGTATCAAGGGCAAACAGTATGACTTCCTGCACAGGGACAAAGCACCCAGCATGCTTCCCAATGGCAGCCTATAGAGTCACTCAGCATGTGCCTGTCCATCCATGTCTTACAAACACAGCTTGGTGGCCGGATGCCACCTTCCAAGAAAGGGTGATACAATGCTTGCTGTTGTCCCTTTTTTTTGCCTTCAAGTCTTTTCATGCAGGTTAGACATGCAGTTAGAGACACAGAAATAAAAAGAAGGGAAAAGAAATAGCTGGAACTACAAACTTGATAGAGTAAATTGTTAAGAAGATGTCAGAAATTCTTCATCCCCAATTTTCCTAAATCTTTAGGGAAGGGGAGAATAATCTAACAGGCTGAACAAATAGCTGTTATACATAATCATTAACAGAGATGTCAGTGTCTTTAGAGATGTCTGGATGTGACCCCTTATTTTAACAGTTTCCTTACAGATGAGATCTTATTTGCATGTTCTGCCTCTCAACAAGGATAATGCTACGTATACATGAAACAGTTTCTTGGTACATACAGTATTAGTATCTTGGCTTCTTTCTGGATAAACAAATGTATTTTTTATACGTAGCATCAGTTCTAGCACACTGATGCAGCTGACGAGTTTAAATTTGGAGAGATATGGATTATTATCCCAAATTGTATCAAACATGTGTCTGTCCTATTTTAGACTATGTCAGGGATATGGGCTTGTAAGAGAACAAATCCATAATAGGGCAATTAGATTATATTTGGGAGTTCAAAAATATGCGCCATTTTTGGCAGTTACTGGAGATATATAATAGGGCTCTTGTGAAATTAAATGGAAGACCGGTATGGTGAGCTTGTGGAAAAACAAGCTTTCTAATTTTACAACAAGTCCTCCTCACTTGTCCATCTATTAGTGGTTCTCAAATAGGGGTACACATACCCCAGCGGGTACGTTTTGTATACTGCAGGGGATATAAAACAGATTTTAAATGTTAATTAAAAACTCAGTTATGCATATTCCACAAATAATTATACAATAATAAGTTGAAAAATTAAATTTAAGATTGATAAACAACATTTAATATCCAATATTTCTATTTTCAATGAAATTGTTTCCCAAAGCAACAAATGCAATCTGTGAAGAGAAACTAGTTTTGATTTTGAATGAAAGATGAGAATTAAGAAGCTGGATTCATGGTTACAACTGGAACCAAGGAGAAAGAATGACAAAAAAAGCTATAATAGAGCCAACAAAATATCATCAGTACCAGTAAGCTGCAACCCTCCCAAGGCATTGTGCTTATTTTACAGGGAATAAATAGTCATCAGTTTCACGAAGCCAGTGCACCTCCTATGACATCTTTCCAAAAAACATCAAAATCATGTTGGTACGCCAACAGAGTTTTTTAAACTAACCCTAACCCTAACCCTAACCCATTTTTTCTGACTTCAGATAGTCCCAAGAAATGATCCAACGTCTCCACAAAACCAGCCTAAGCACTTTTGTAGAGGCTTCTTCGTGGTGTCTTTACTTGTAGCTAAAGCTAAAAATCTATTCACCATAGTTGTAGACCTATTACTTACCAGCCATTATTGTATTGGCTTAGACTATGCTGGACAAAACCAGCACAGATCAATTAAAAACTTTTCGCAAATGACACTTTGCTGTAGAATAGATACAATGGGAACTGACACTGTTGTATGAAAATGCAGGGAATCACTCCAGTTTGATGAAATATGTCAATGAAAAGGCACAGCTTATTGCTTTACATTTTGATGTTGTTGATATGTTCTTCTGAGAAATCCTGCACTGATGCATCTACGACAATGACAGACTCACTGTGTCATACATTTGGAAACACTGTCTGGTGTCCAAGAAAATTAGTCTGGTGCAGCTGTGTTCCCACTTCCCCAGATTTAGTTGCCATTGTCCACCAGTCCACCAGATGCCATCAGACTTTTCTCTGGTGCTTTCCAGATCTTACTGCTCAAATTGACAGACTTTTTGTTTATGTTATGTCAACAGCAATGTAATGCTGAAATGTTTATAATGAGACAGTTTGATGTATGGTATGATCTATGATGTAAGTATTGAATGGATTGTACACTTTTTGTGTTTTTGGTTTTCTGTTTGCTCTGTGTTTCTTGTTTGCGTCCCTCTTCTGCTTTTCCCTCCAGACCTGCCCTGCATCAACCTTGTTAGCCCTGCTCTGTTCCCAATGTTTTCCCCAGCCAATCAGCTCCTTTCCTGCTTTCAAGTTTCATCATTTCATTCCCCTCACCTGGGCTTCTCACCACAACTTTCAACTTGCACCTTATCCCCCCGTCAGTTGACTTTGTATTTGTAAGTGTTTTATTCAGTCCTTGTTTGATCACTTGTTCTATTTTGTTAATTTTTTTGTTGTTCAATTTGCTTTGCTTGTGTGAATGCTGAATAAAAAGTTATTCTTCAGTTCCTGCTGCTCCTGCATCCTGTATTTAAGTCCACCTGCTCCACTGTTCATGACAATTAAAGTAATAAAATTGATTATGTCAAAGCCACTGAATGTGCCACAGTTTTGCAGCCTTTGTGAAAACATGGGAGCTGAACACACAAAACTGCTATTATACACAGAAGTGTGCTGGCTCTCTTGAAGGAGAGTACTGAAAAGGCTGTTAGAATTAAATCTGAAGTGCGTACTTTTCTGTCAGAGCATGGATCTCCCCACTCCACCTTGTTTACCGACACAGACTGGCCTGCAAAGCTATACTATCTGGCAGATATATTCAGTGAACTGAATGTGTGTATTTTAGGGCAAGGACACCAGCACCTGAATGACAAGGTGGGGGGTTTCCTGAAGAAATCATAGTTGTGGAAAAGGGCATGTGCATAGCGGGATTTCACTTGCTTGTTCCTCTTCAGTGAGAATGTGGTGAGAACTCCAGCAAAGTCAATCATAAAGGGACATTTGGCCAACTTGATTGATGGTTTTAATTTTTACTTCCTTGTTATTGAAGAGAAATCTGCACAGCTGGATTGGGTGAGAAGCCCATTTCTCTTGTCTGAAGCAAACAGAAGAAAGCTTCCTATCAGTCATCAGGAAAAACTCTTGGATTTGTCATCTGACTGTAGCCTACAGATGAAGTTTGACACATCCACTCTTACACAGTTTTGGGTATGTGTGAAGAAGAAACACCTTGAGCTGGGTAAGATCCACATATTTTTGTGAGGCCTCCTTTCCTGCAATGGCTCTGATCAAAACAAAGCAAAGAAACAGACTGTGCCTGGAAAAGAGTTTGATCATTGCAGTTGCCTCCCTGCTACCAAGAATAACAAAGATCCTCAGGAAAGCACAAACCCATGTTTTTACTGAATTGTAAGTGTAACTTATCAAAAAGATGCTGTCGAATGAAACCCTAGTGTTATTGCATGATTACAAAAAATGGTTTGCATTGAATTTAGTGATTGATTCTACACATCTGAAATGTAATATTTTAATGTTTTTCAGTAGCAAGGACACTGACAGCCCTTTATTTTACCTCTTTATATCAGCATCTTTTTCTGCCAGAAATATTTTGTGATGGTCAGGGTGTACTTGGCAGAAAAAAAAATAATAGGGGGTACAGTATTGAAAAAACAACAACTTTGAGAACCACTGCCCTATATAATGATAGATAAGTCTTATCTAATCAAACACCCCAGTCATCTCCAATCATGACGACATTCTTTACCTGTGCCTTCCAAAACCATTACAAATCGCTGTTGGACAAATTTGTTTGTGATCTTACAATGCTGTAGTTAAGGTTTGATTTATGCACCAAAAATGTGGTAAGGTTTGGGGAAAGATCATGGGTTGGGTTATACTTATGTAACCTTCTTCATCATTGTTACAGCAGTATAAACTTGGTTATGGGAATGATCGGAGTCATGATTAAAAAGAAGCTAACGTTGACTGTTATGTCATTACATCTGTCACCCTTGTCCTCATGTGACACGCACAACTTCCTCCCTTTATTCCTAATGCCACCAGGGGGCTTTGCCACTTGAATGTAAATATACATATGATGTTTTGGGGAATTTGCTGTTATGACTATTTTTGTGAGGATTTCATTGGTTGGTTGGTACATCACTTTGGTCTGAAATATCTTTACAACTGTTGGATGGATTGCCACAAGTTTACAGATGTTTATGGTGGCCAGAGGATAAAACTTCTGACTTTTGTGAAACCCTGACCTTTCCTGTATTACTACAATGAGGTTCACATTTATGGTCTTGACTGAAAAATCTCAAGAAATATTTCACATCCTTGCTGGGAGGACCTAAGATGCGGGGAAGAGACCAAAGTGAGGGATGTGAGAAGACACATTAGCCAAATGAAAAACACCCTTGGAGTACAGAAAGCGTAGCGTAGATTTATCTAAAAGATTTTCATGGCATGGAATATTTAGCTGATTTCAACAACAACTTCACTCTCACAAGATTTCAGAACGAGAATCCTCCTAATGCGAGACTTGTTAGACACAACAACAAACAGACCAGATCAAGTGAAAGGTTCAGAAAAATGTTATATTTCACTGTTGGTCCATTTGATAAAGTTATGTTATGACACTTATAATAACAATCTAACCCTGTCAGTGGCAAAAACAAGCACTTTGGGTGGACATAATTTACTGGTGCACAATTGTCCCATCGGATTACATTACAGCCCATTTTGCAGCTGCTGGCTGCAGAGCTCTCGCTCAATAATGGACTCATTTAGACACAAAATGATGGGAAAATAGGGTCCTGGTTGAAAAACACCAAAGTTTCCCTTTCAGCTCAGCTGTAAAGACATTAAGACCTGAGAAGTATATGATATTATTGTTTTTTGACATACAATGTGTCATCCTCATCTTTAATTGATGCTGACAGTTTGCAGTTTCTTCGCAATATACTGTGTAAAATGAGACAGCTGTTTGGTTTTTGAACAAGCTGAAAACTGTCAGCTGCACAACTTTCTCACTGGTGTTTTTAATGTAGAAAGTGCTGTTAGGGGTCGTCTATATTTCCGTTTTTTGTTCCACATAATTTAGTAGGCTAGGAAGATGAATTCAGTGCTGGTTAATTTCCTTAATTCATGAATATTATGTTCTCTAACATGTCATTTTCTCTTACATATCGAAATGCAAATTATTTTATCAAATGCTGCTGTAATGGTAGAGAGAATGATATGTGTATGATATTTTATATTTTTGTCAGCATCACCCCCGGAGCTGACATATCCTGCCTCTTTGAGAGCAGTGATTACAGTAAAATGTTGAGAGGTTGACAGGCAAAACAGACAATTATACTAACTGGCCCCTGGCCCTCTGTCAGCTTTCAAGAGTGGCCCTCAGGCTAAACTCTTTGAGAATCTCAGTCATAATAAAGCAAGAATGGATGTTCTGATTAAAGTTGCAAGTCTGTAAGTATGTGTTTGTATATGTGCATCTGTAATTTCCCTCTACATCTGTATCAGTGCAATGAGCACAGCTGAGCTGTCAAAAGCTTTGTCATATAGGAGAGTTTTTAAGGCCTCAAATGGATACTGATGCCCCCCTAACTTGGTGGTCAGGCAGCAGCAGGTCTTCAGTCCTGCCTATGCAGACACATACTGGTGTTATAATTTTGGTTGAAAGATTTATTCCTCTGATTCCCACTATTTCAGTATTCCCATTCACTTAAAAATAAAATACCTATAATCAAATATCTATTCTTGTTCTGTAATCTAGTACATTTTCACTATATTCGTGAAAAAAAACAAATGCATTTGTTTTTACTGTCTCAACTTTAACTGTCCTCACAATATTATTTTAACCTAAACGAATAATAGCTTTTGCTCTTTTAGATTTTGTTCTTGTTTCATTGTCTTAACATAAACCAAACATTTCCCTTTTTCCATAAAACAGTTTTACAGTTATTTTCCAATTCAGTTCAACTACATTCAGACAGCTCATTTATTGGCACTGTCTTCTATTATGCTTTACACTGTGCAGTCACCATTTTGCATGCCAAACTGCGACAAATCAGGAACTAACTGTGTGAAAACTACTTCACAAATTAGGTGCATCACAAACAAAGTGCATTCAGTGAATTCACAAGTTGTCCTGTTGTTTTGGGTTGGCTTTAGCATTTTCAAGTTAGCATACAGCCCTCTGTTTAAATAAGATTCTCTGACAAATCGTTTCTTTTACCAACATGTGCAAAACAATCTGATAAGCTACGTTCAACTCTTAAATTCTAGCACTCAATTTGAGGCACATTTACCAACCTGTGATAAAGAAAAGAAAGGACGCACACATTGAGCCAGAAAACTTGAATGTGAAATAGCAGTGACATGATCAATACAATCCATCAAAATAAATGAATTATAGTAAAAAGATTATTTTTTCTTAATTTAATTCTACCTGTTTTACTTATTCTTCCCTTAACTTATTTATGAGGTTAGCTGTTTTCGACCACCTACCCTACCATAGCATAGCTCAACACTTATAATGAATGATTTATCAATTATTGAGACTCAGACGATTCATTGTTTGCCCTTATATCTCATTTAAAAGTCCTGAAATGAGGCATGTCTCTCTGCGCTCCCTGGATCTCACCCCTCAACAAGTAATTGGAGAACTAGTTAGCGAGTGAGAGGCATGGACAGATAGACGTGGTTCTCCAGCATCAGCGACAAAGCATCTAGTCCCACAGACTCCCACTCTCATTCAATTAATAATGACCTTGAGAACTGAGTGGGAGCTGAGAGTTGAACTTAAGACTGACTCATGTTTCTTGTTTCCTTGTTACAGTGATATATATATCCAGGTTAAGAGCTCTCTGTGGATGCACTGCCATCTATACTGTCTTAGTTTTGAGGATGCCGTATGTAGGCTACATACAGTATGTGAAGACTGACTAGGAAAAATGTTTTTTTTTAAAAAAAGCCAATTTCTCTGCTATGTCTTCACTCTTCACTGTTATTTACTCTGATGCCTTTCGTCAAACTTCAGGCCTAATTTTATTGCACATATTGTACCATTCAGCAGTGTGAAGATAAGCCTGTCTGACTGCTGCAATCTGCCAGCTCATGAGATCCTAGTCTGTGTCTATTTCTGTTATTCCATTCATGATCAAAGGATGTTAAAGGATGAGCTCCTTACAAATACTTTCAATGACATAAACTGCTCATAGCACCATTTTAGATGTCCAATCATTTCATTTATCAGGCCTTTGTGTATCATTGGATTTAATTTCTGAGTTTTCTTGTGTATTTTTTTTTCTGTACACGCCATATCACTAAACTGTGAGACTTTGTCATGCTAAGCACTATATATGGCAGCTGGGAAATGACAATGACAGTATCCTTCTTCATACTCTGGCAAGTGCTAACACGTCCAGCACATTTTTGCAATGGCAGCATAAACATATTACAAGAAAACAAAGTATGAGTCAAGCAATGCCTTCAAAGTATCCCACTATCCATCATTATCAATTTCTTTGTCATCAAAAGAATTGTGTATGCTCACAGAAAATGCAGAATCAAAGAGGAAAGACAACGACAGAGGGACAGACGTGGCCATATGTGCATTTCTTTACACTGTGCATGGTTATCTGCTGCAACATTAGCACAAGAATAATGTAACCCATTTTGTTTTCAGACCTGTTGATGTGTACATTTGCAGTATATTCTCCTTTGAGTTTTTATAATGGAAACACCAAGCTGTGGCTTCTAATTGAAATAATATGCCATATAGCAGCATATTCATCTCTTATAAATGCTATGAGAGTTAGATGAGCAAATGCTTCCCTGACAACTGTTGTGGCAATTTTGCAATTCCACTCTGACAAGGAAGAACGAGAAGGAAATCTCATATAGTATTGTCACACTTTATTGATGCTCACAGCATGGTACACAGCACAAAGTTAGTTTGTAGTATGCACACAGATAAAAAAACTGTTCACATCTTTTATACCATGGAACTCTTCCCTCTTGTCAAGGCTGCTTCTTCCAGTAAACATCCTTATCTGGTTTTATTCCCATCTAAGGTACTGTGGCAATCTTGCTACCCTCTGACACACCATTCAAGCCTTAGCCTGTGTCTGACATTTACCAGTTGGCAAGCTCTCTGCTCACACTCCCAAAGTCATACACGTTCCATGAACCCTTCTGCTACATTCATAGTGATTTAGTATATCATCTGGCTAAAGTTCTCCTGAACTAAAGATAAAGTTAAAGATTATGGTAAGATTTAGAATGATCAAACATAATGGAAATTACCATTGCTAAATCCCACTTATGAACACATATTTTTTTGTTTATTGTTAAACAGAAAGTGAAAATTACATTTTATGGTTTTGGGGCAGTTGCATGCTGTAAATATGCACACGTTTTTGTATGCCAACTACCCACAGGTTTTGTTATAGATCAGTTTACAGGCCTGCATTGATGGTAACAAACCTGACAGCCTCACTGTGAAGACAATGTTCAAGGATGCTGCACAGCAACTGCATGCAGCTATTGACATGGAGCAAGTATCCCTTGCCCTAAAACCATACATTTTCAATTTGACATCTCTGTGTGTCTATGGGTAAAACTAATTAATGAGAATGTATTAATAACTCAGGTTTAGAGGCATGTTTTGTAATACTGGCCTTGGTAGATGTCTAAGGCAGGCAGCTCTGTGTACACAGACATGAGACTACTATCAATGTTCTATTGTCAATCTCTAAAGACAGAAAATAAGCATATTTCTAAAAATGTTGAATGTATTTAATGCACCATTACAAATGTCATCAAAGGTCTGATGAACTCTGCATATCTCATTGTGCTGGTTAAACAAGTGTAAATAATATTATCATTGGTGATATGCTTGCAACATAATCTTTACGTCTCTATTTACTAAACCGATTTCTTACCTTTTAGTATTAGGGAAAATTATTTTTATTTACCATAACAAATTTGCCATCATAAATTAAGCTCTGTTGTGTACAGTGTCTTCTCGTAAACACAGAGTTTGATATTTTAATGTGTTTTCAGATAACAGTGACACAAATCCTTTATTACCATGGAACACTATGAGTTCAGCAAATGAACTACATTATCTTGAAAATTGATGAGTATACCAAAGCTGTAATGCTCTTATGTGTGCTAGACATTTTTAGATTACTTATTATATGTTTTATTGTCTTCATTTGAGCATTTCCTTTTTTCAAATTTTAATTAATCTTTGATAATACCATACAGAATAAAACCCCTTTCTCCTACTATAATAATCTGGTGCCATAACAAGCCTAGTCAGTGTGTTATTAGGCTAAGCCAAGCTGAATGTTTCTCTCTAATTTTGGGTAATCTTCAGTGCACTCTCCTGGCATATCCTCGGCAGTTTTATTATGCAACAAACACATTTTTGCTACAATATGTCGGGTTATTTAATGAAACGATTGTGGCCATAATGGCAACGGATTATAACTAATCCACCCAAGAAGTTTGCTGATAAGTGCAGACATAAAAACGGCCCCTTTTAACAGGAACTGGCTCATCTTCTCTATAACTTTTCGGACCAGTAGTTCATCACACAAAAAGTACTCTATTGTTTAGCACTGATTTTCTCAGGCAACTTCTAAACAGAAGAGGAGACACAAGGAGAACCAATGCTTAATGTATTCTATAATGTTAAATCAAATGATCTCCTGAATATTATACTTGTGCAGGTTATATGAGTGTGTTTGCTTGTTTGTATGTGTTTGTAAAATCTCCATGAGCCCTATTTTCACAATGGCCCATAATGGAAGCTCTGTGACAGGTCAGATCCACACAGGTTTTTTCTTCAACATTTTGTTGTCTAACCATGCACTGTGAGTCAGTTTCAGTCATACTCAAGGGCAATTTTGATGTCAATGATGAAGTGTAATGTGCACTTGTTGTCAATTCCTGCTCAGGGTCGAGGTCTGGGCAAATATCTCGGCCCATATTGACCCAAAATGAGTCTCTGGTCTCAGGGCCATTCTGTTATGTGATAGAATCCAGAATGATTAGTTCTTCTTTTCACTGCTGGTGGACACTGGTAGCCTGGCGAGGGTGTGAGGATGTAGACGGTCATGGACGAGTCTGGAAAAAGCTGCTTATTTTCACCTAGCTGCCCTTGTAGTCTGCCAACTAAAATGTAAGAAATTTCTAATGTGAAAAATGGCTTCATCAGATTAGAAATTATGCCTGTTACATTAAAGGCGTTGCATCTTGGCTAAGAGGCAGTCGTACTGGTTATTATCACTGTAGTAAGTACTCAGTAGCTGTTCTGGAGCTTTTGACTGGATCACACGATCCTTTTCTGCAAATGGAGTAGCCTGGTTGTAATTGACATGCAGAAATTCAAATGTCTACTCTTTTATGCGCACAATAGAGACTTTTTACTGTCGCCTGTTGTTTCACAAACTTAAGAATACAGTTTCAATCTCAACTTTTCTAAGTCTACATGGACAAGAAGTCCATAAAGTGCCCAGAAAACAATAGAAATGTATATTTCTATAACAACTGAAAAATTCCATCTGCTGAGAAAGACTATGTGACATGATCAGAAGCTGTAGAAAAGCTGGGCTGAGTAGACATTGTGAGGTTGTTTTTGTAAACTCACTGTTGTAGTTTATACATATTTATAGGCCTTTTGGCATCACTGCCACTGGAAATTTCTCATGCAGATTGTATTACAGTTTTCCATTATTAGCATGGAGCTTATTAGCTAGATGGACCATTATTTTGTTGTTACTTAAAGACTTACAAATATCAACAGACCAGAGGGAGTGCAAAGAGCGGTAGAATGCAATAGTTGGCCAATAGGATTTATCTCAGTAGTCAGCATCTTTTGAGTCATGAGGTTGTGTTATCATCATCACATACGTGTGCATTCATATTTGGATGTGATAATGAGACACAGTGACAGTATTATGCAGCTTTTTTTGGCCAGATGATAATGGTAAAAAGACAGTGCCTGGAAGACGAAACAAAGCAGTACAGACCCTGTGCCTTCTATCTATTGCAATGTATGTTGGTGTTGGAGCTGCAAAAACAGAAGAGACATATTATCTTTGTTTCTTTACTATTGTGTGAAGTTAGAAAGCTGGTAATAAAGCTTTGTAAACAGTTCAAAATGATCAACTCAATACTAAATCAATAGAAAAATGAACATTGGGTTATGACCATATACGTGTAATCTGACCTATGCATATCTGCTGAGAAGGGCAGGACAATAGATATTTTAATTGCAGTAACTTCACTGATTGCCTGCCTACAGAAATTTACTGTGTCCGACACATAACCCTTTGTACAACTTGTCTTGTCACTAATTAACACACATAAAGTATGTTAATTAGTGATCTGGAGAGGTCCTGTTATAGGTTCATTTTTTAACCCTGTGTCTCTAGTCTTTATGCCAAACTAAAATAACCAGCAGCTAGCTGTAGTTTCATATTAACTGTAAAGGCATGAGAGTGGTATTGATCTTCTCTTCAAACTCCTGGCAAGAAAGTAAGTATATCCTAAAATGTGGAACTATTCCTTCAACCCTGCTGTCAAAGATTTACCTTGCAAAGCAGCTGGATTTGAGACATAATGACATTTCGACATTACGTGAGAATTCATCTAGTCAGGCTTCAAGTTATGTGCTTGTGTCTGAACCAATGGTGGTTCGGACCAATATGCAGCCTATGAGGATTCTTGCATGATTGTGTGTTTTCATGGTCTAGCATGTGATTTATGGCAAGGTAAGATGGTGATAGATGATTCATCCAATCACCTGCCAAGTATTTTTTAAGTAAGGACGACTTCTCTGATGTTTCTGTGTAACAAAACATTTGGTAAGTCAGGTTATCCAAAGACACTACAACTAAAAACAGTGATGGCTGCTTAATTTTTAACATTCACCATGTGGAAAGTCTGTTGGCACAATGGTTAAATTGTACATTGTGCAGAGCAGATGAATATTGTGTCAACTGCTGTAAACATCGAAAATGATTCAGTTGCAAAGAAAACATTCATATTACAGAAAAACAATTCCTGTTAGTCATTTGAAGCCTGAATTGAGGAACACTTCACATTTTACCAAACAGAAACGCTGATAAAATCAGAGAGAGAAAATGTGGCCAGTTTCTGTAAGTACTCAGGATAGAGACTCACAATACACATGCAAAATCCAAACATTGACTGCAGTGCTGACTAATGAGAAACAAATGAATTCATTGAGATAAATTGTTCATTAGTGTTTGCTATCGTAGTTTGCTGGGGATTTGAAAAGTTCAGTGCAATTTGTGTTTACAGAATGAATGGTTTCATCAGACTAATTCTACCAGGAGGCGTCATTATTCCTCTGCTGTAAGGTAACTCTGACAGATACAGTCTATCACCAGTCCATTGCTATATCATCCTCGCCTGTTACCACAAAGTGTAATTTAGGAGACCAACAAAACACAAGGCTTGAATGTTTGCAGGCATCTATTTGAAGGATATTTGTTGCAGTCTGCTTGTTTAGAATATTAAAATAGTTTTCCTTTATGCCTTTCCATTATTGTTGTCTGTGTAAGAGGCGGAGCTAGCAAACATCAAGACTCAGGTCTCTCAGCGGAAGCAGAGACAGGTCACACAAACATGAAGGAAGATGGCACAAGTAAGTGGAACAGTGCAATTGTCTGTAACATCACAAGAGCCCCCCCTATGGCACCTACTCAACTTCCAAGTGTGTGTCAAGCAGAGAAACCGACAGCTTGACAACATAGCTTTCATCTCATACCCTAAATCTCTCCACAGTCAACCACCAGGAAGAAGAAGAAAAAAAAGAACAATTGAGAGGCAGTATTGAAAATGTGAAACCAAACTCTTAGATAAGGCTGTCTCTGTAGGTGCCCTGCTAGTTAAACATAGCCCAGCAGCCTCTCACATCCCCATTTAGACACGAGTTTGTCACTTGGGAGGAGGTCGTCCCGGTGACAGTGATGAGGAGGCCCAGATGCCAGACACACTGTCAGCGCTCGTTAAGGTCAGCTCATTAAAGAATGAAATAAATAAACTGATAATGGAATGTGTGAGAGAGAAGACAGTGGAGGGAAACGTCTCTGTCTCCTCCTGCTCTGAGGAAGAAGCCAGTGAGGGAGATGGATTGTAGCGATTGAGCTGTGAACCTGTGCCACACAGCTGCGTTTTCTGCAGCTAATGATTCTTTACAGAAAATGGATCAGAGTTGAAGCGCTTGTCATGTGTCACAGAGCCATGCATCTGCACCCCCCCCCCCCCCCCCCCCCTCACATATAGCAGCCCGCTCCGAGGCTGTCGCTGATCAGAAGATGGGAGTGGAGCGATGCAGTGATTGGAGGGGGGGTGGAGGGGTGGATAAGACTCCAATAAAGACACTGATGCTGATTGATCATAGTCAGAAACATGGCTGATTGGAGATGAGAGAACAGACACACGCGTACAGAAATGCTGCGGAGACAGACAGATCTTTAAAAGTTTGACATAGAGCCATCAGCCGTCAGTCACTCAAAGCTTGGAGATTGCTGATTTTTTTCTGAAAGGGTGCACACATACCGGGAGGATGCACCACAGCACCAGAACTTTATTTTCCTCCCATCACTGGAGGAGAGAAAAGTTTTCTCATAGTGCTCTTCTTTTTTCTCTTTTTTCTTTTTTCAGACAGCATGCAAAGTCCTGATTGCTGCCAAAAAATCACAAGTGTTTGCTAGTTTCACTCCAGGAAACATCTGTCGGATTTGCCTCTGTGCTCATTGGCAACCTTTCAAACAGAAAAAAAGAGTGAAAGTGAGTGAGAAAAAAATCAAGCTGTGATCTGGGAACAAAATAAGGCATTCAAAGTGGTGCGTAACAATGTACATAATAACACATAAACAGAGCTCTTTACAGGTTGAACATAGACTTAGCACTTAGTGTTTTTTCTCGTGTCAAAGAGGCACAGTGAAAACGTGGACTGACAGCATCCTAATGGGTGTGTAATGGTTAGTCTATGGGGGCTAATGAATTGCAGTGTGTTTGTTTTTATAGCAAAAACAAACATTTTATGGGTTTGATGTACGCTGAGTACAATGGGCAGATTTTGGTGCAACTTTTTAACAATTTATTTCTGACTTGACAGGGAGCAGTACGCCCTTGAAAAAACAACAACAAAAAAACATATCAATATTTCAGCTCAGCAAATGTCCCAAACAGAGTTATTAATGTCTGGCTGCACTGGGCAGTGTGAATATACAACTTTACATTTGTCATTTTGGTATCTAATACTATTAGCCCACCATTTTCCAGTTGAAGAGTTTAACTGAGTGGACGCAAAGCATGTTCAATTCCATCCATTTGTTCATTCCCAGCTCACCATCTATCCTCCTACAGTCTAAAAGTCATGATGAGATACTGAGCACTCAATACAAAAATTCACTCGGCCTCATTCTGACATATGTGCTACCATATTACCAACAGGCATGTTTTCCTGCAGCTGTTTGCTTCTTGAATTTTACTTTGATTTAATTAAGTAGTGAAAAACTGTGTACATGCTGCGGCACACATGAAATCTGAAAAATAGTTTTTTCCCCCAAATCCAAGCAGTCAGTAGTTCAATAAAGTAATTACAGTAAAAGCAAGAGGTTGGACTGCTCTCTTCTCTGATGGACGTTCTGGACATTATGAATGCCAAATTCTGCATATGTCAGCAGCACGGAAACTATGGATATCTGGGCAACAGTCAAATCGACATCTGTTTCAATATTTGCCCTGACCACATGGTGCATGTTTATAATGCTCCACTATTTTGGCAGCAGTAGAGGATGCTGTTTGTACTTACTCTAAACCTCTGTTATGTTATTCCAATAAAATCTTAATGAGGAATCCATGTCAAGTGTTGTTCAAAGAATGGATAATAAAGTAGGGCTGCAAGTAATGATTATGATAATCTATTAGTGTGCCCATTATTTTCCCAATTGAAGGGGCAGCAGTTTATTTGTCATGAGGAGTATTGCAAATTATTGAACAAAAATGTTGTACAGGATCATGTTTTCAGTGGCTCTGGAGAAGATTCTGAAAAAATAACCCAGATGATTTCATATGAGTATCTCGGCTTTCAGTGGGAGACAACACAAGTCGTGGATAGAAATTGGGCGCCTGGGGTTTCAAAGATGTTGGCAAAGATTACCAGATCAGGAAGGGTATATTGGTGAAAACTGTAGGATCAAGTTCCCCTGCGTGTCTCCTAACTTTACAGCAGTAAAATATTAAATTTAGTTTATAAATGTTTCAAAAAAAATTGTAGCCCTGTCTCCTACAAATTACATTTATATACAACTAAATTGCAACAGCCAATATGTTTTGTAGAAAACTTAATGCTGGCTAAATTACATTTTCTCAAAACATAATGAGTACATTTTGTTAACATATTTAGCAAGTTACAAAAATACTTGAAATGTTCAGTGACAACATAATTATTTTTTCTGCCAAAATATCCAATCTTGCACTACAATAACTGTTGTCACTGACTACAAATACAAAAAAAAACCTTAGCAGTGACTTAAAGCAAAACTTCTTTGTTGACATTCAGCTGAAACCACCATCTCCCACTAACATTAACCTTAATAACCTTAGTACCTTTGTTGCCTAAACCTAAGTACATGCTTGATTTAGGATGCAAAACTAGGTCTCTGGTGCCAAAGTCCTGCATATTTTATACCCGCCATCCACCTCAACCACATATCTCTACCTTCACTGGGATATATAAATGTACTGAATTCATTTGAAAAAATAGTTGACTGTGAATATAATTCAACAGACAAACGTAAAGTAATTGGGAGAGCAATACGGTTGTAGATATAGGAATTTGCCATCGACAGTTTTCAGGAGGCAAAGGTGTTCAAATTGGTTTTCTATGTCCAAGCATTTTTCATGCCATATAAAATAGTGGAAAGCACAAATTTACATGCTGTATTGCCAAATAGATAGATGCAGTAATGTGTTTATCATGCAATACATGCATAGACAGGTCATCTCTCAGCAGTGTTCCCACTCCATTCTGCTTCTATTAATTCCTCCCCGCAGCCTCTATCAGTCACTCTCCTATTTCCCCTCAAGAGGGATGCCTGTCGATACTCCTTCCACCAAAGCCCCATGACGAGAGGAAGGGAGAGGGAACAGTGATCAATTTCAGATATGGCCCGAAGCACAGGGTTGACTAGCAAAAGAGATTTCATGCACTGTTAAAGCTATTGAGTGGCCAGTGGATTAGCTCACACTTCACATTAAACCTGAAACCCGACGACAAAGGCCCACTTAACGAATGCCCCGCAACCTATGCCGTGTGGGCCCACTTAGGCTCCGATAGCATCGGCAGTAATTGAGACACTTCAGAGGCGACAAACAGTGGCATTTAGGAGACACAGATGTTTAATGCAGGGTAATCCAAACACATGCTAACACAGGCAACGCGCTCTGAGTGCAGGTGTCTGTCAGAGGCATATGGCTGAGGTTACTGTCTGGGCATTTATTGATTGAGGGAATGCTGCAGGTTTTACTTCTGAAAACAAAGATAACTGTGATGTTCAGCTTAAACTGTGAAATGCAACATTTAAAAGATCATCGCCTCTGTGGTAACATTTTTTTAAATATCTCCCCGGTGACCCTTTTTTTCCAATGCCATACAATCCTTTAGAAGTATTGCTGTTAAAAAAAAATTGACCAGGGGGTATAGATCCACTTGATTGGATTTCTCTGACTGAAGTATGAGCTAATTATCCGAACAACGGCCACACTTTAAATACATCCGTCACAACATTGCTCTCCCCTCTGTAGATAGAGGAGAAGAGAAGAAAGATTATTTGCATGATTAATTTGACTGCTGTATGACAAGTCATTTCTCCAGATAATGAAAAGTATGTAATACACAAAATGTAACAGTATTGGTGAAATGTGATAAATAGCAGTTGGGTTGAGTGTGAGAAACTTAAAAAACAGTTTCCAAACATTCTTCTTAGTTGCAAGAACAGCACTTACAATAACAGAGAATATTTCTTACAGTGTTTTCAGGGCCCATCATCATCCATCACCGCTATGTTAGAATGAGGACTGACTGTGTAATTTGTTTGCTGACAGCAGTTGTTTGCTGAAACTCATGTTCCTCTGGAAAAATACAGCAGAGGGAAAAAAAGAGAGAGAGGGAAGAAGAAAACCTGAAAGATTTTCAGAAACTCAACACTGCTTTCGTCTCTTTTTCCCTGCCTGGTTTTGTGTTTCTTTTACTATTCAGTGTACACCAACAAAATGCAGTGTGATTGCAACAATGAATAAATGCAGTGTTTTTTTTTTGTTTTTTTTTTACTTTGGATTGCCATGTTGAAGTGTTGCTTCTCAAAATCTATTATTCTCACTGTCATGAGTGAAAGGCTTAATTCTGCAACCTTTCAACACAGGTGCTTTAAATTCTCAGCCTCTGATGTGCAGGCTTATATTAAAATAATTGGAAATAAAATCACACTCATAATTCACATGACTGTGTTTTTTTTTATCTGCATCTTTTGAACAGCAACAAATCTTTGTTTAATATACGTGCAATCAGCACTAATAACCGATCTACATATTCATTTCTTAACACTTGTGCTTTAAACGCCTCACTGGGCTAATGTTGATTCATGAGGATATAGTTCTACTGATTACATTTTACCTGACAAGGAAATCAACCTGAAGCGAGTCATTTTGAGAGATCTACATATAAAGCTCCTGTACAACACATCTACACTGCAGCCTGTTTTAGGAAACCGACACCTTGACCATCTAAATGAAAGCGACATTGACTGCTGCATTCAGAAATAAATTTGAGGGTACACAGATATACAACAGATATATTGTACTATGCAGGAACTGTAAAAACATTTTTTTTTTTAAAAACCCTCTGGTTACCATGTCTGTACAGTATGAATACTTTGTGATCATTGTCCTAAAATTGGGAACTGTGTATGAGTACACTGTTCATCCAATGTGGATTTAAAAATCTTCAAGCCCTTAAAGCTGAAAGCTGGCACTTTAACCTTGTAGTCATGGTTTTATTCCAAATCCAGTGTGCAGGATTATGAGTACAGAGCCAGAACAAATGAAAAATGTGTCATAGTCCTAAATCTCTATAGACTCAACTGTAAATTTTGAGACCTGTTCTTTGCAGGGTTTATCTGTTTTCTACTGGTGGAAATGTAGTTGTCCCAAATTCAAAGTTGGTTAATTGGGATAGATTTTTATTTTTTATTTTTTACCTTATGTTGCTTAACTTAAATGACCTGAAGCATCTAATTCTTCTTTCAGTGTTGCTAGCCTGCTTAAGGCATTTCATTGTCTCAGGAGCTGCAATAATTTACTTGGGAAATTAGTGCATCTCACATAAAAAAGCGCACCAGTTTTTCCTGATATCTGCATCCTAAGCCAGAGATTACAGACACTTTTGATCTGTTCTTAAACACAGATTTGTGTGAGTGTGTGTTTC
Source organism: Scomber scombrus (assembly GCF_963691925.1). Classification (NCBI taxonomy): domain Eukaryota; kingdom Metazoa; phylum Chordata; class Actinopteri; order Scombriformes; family Scombridae; genus Scomber; species Scomber scombrus. The sequence goes on along the minus strand of NC_084979.1, from coordinate 22,130,348 downwards.
CCCCTGTCGATAATGGGATGAAAAAAAAAGAAGTGAATTAGCAGAAGTGGTTAGCAGCAGAAATCCCATCATGCTCCCGATGCAGACTTGTTGTGTGGAGCACTGCACAGGCAGAGAAACCTACATTTCATTTTACACATACTGTAACCTTTTATTTATTCAGGGGAGTTTATCTTACAGCAATGTTGGGGTTAAGGCCTTGCTCAAGGGCTCCTCTGTGGTGGTAATGAGGGAGGGACAAGTGCTGCTTCTTCACGTTCCCAACCCAGTTTTATCCTGCTAGTTTAGGGGATTGACCTGGCAATCCTCTGGTCACAAGCTTGCTTCTCTAACCTTTAGGCCACAACTGCCCCACTGCCACATGTATACACAGGATGCATGTTCAAATGCATTCATACAGAAAATACACGCACACTGCTTAATCATTTTTCTTTGTTCAGAATGGGTAGAAACATATTGAACAGGTGCTGTCTTGAAACACAAAAGGCTCTGCTGTTGTGAGTGATTATCAGTGGCTGACTGGAATGATATCACAGGGTAATCTGTCTTTATTTACCCATATTGATCTGCTTGTTACAATAGTCCAGATGAATGTTTGAGGGGAAAATTGAAAGCAATTGAGTCTGACCCAACATGGTGTCTGATTCTTGTCGCAGGTTAAACAGATGCTCTGCTCCTTCTACCCATAAACCACCTGTGCAGTGACTGTAAAACATCCTTCCTAACCAACACGCTAAATAATGAGGACATGGATGGGAATTCTATTACGTGCTAATCTACATTCAAGGACTTTTGGTACGCTGCATGCTGTGTTTATGCGTCACTCATGTTGTTATTTTCTGAAGCACCAAAAACAGAAAACAACAGGTTTTCATGTGATGAATGTATGAACCTATGTCTAAAATGTGCTTCTTAACCTTTAGTTCAGTGTTTTATAATTTTTATCTTTTATATTTAAATTAGTGCTGCCACTGAAAGACTACTTACTTTAAAAAAGAAAACGTGAAGATACCAATTTAGTTCCACATTTAATTAATATAACATTTCTCATCAGCAATTAGCAACAACAGATTACTGTGATTGAACCTTCAGATAATTAGTGTTAGATAAAATTATTTTACAAAGGCTCAAAATAATATCACATTTTCTGTGTACAACATCTTAGGAAGCAAAATCTTAGGAAGCAAAACTACAATTTTCAGTGCATCAATCTATGAATATTTAAATTCACATCACATTTGATAAGTTTGGTAAGTGATAGATCAGATGCATGCCTCTCAGAAACTGAGATTTAAACTAATGTGTCTGTTACTCTCTTCAGTGGTCTGTAAACTCTGTATGTGTGTGTCCCTACATTACATATCTGATATTATCTTGTATTCTTCATCTAATGTGGCTTGTTGGTGTCAACCACACATCTCCACCCATAAATCCTCTTAATATGCTATCAAGTGTTTCCTCGCACTCTTACACTCACTCTGTATTTCTCTATCTCTCTTTCCCCCATCCCCTCCCTCTCTTGTATGCGTTTGTACAGTGCTGTTCAATGCGCCGTGACAGAGTAAATGCTGACACCAACACCTGTTCCCTGAAGGTCACCCAAACCTTCCAGAGAACACACACACAGCTAAACATACACATGGAAACACACAAAACCTCCAACCCTCATGGCGGGGTTTTGGTTTTACGTATTCCTCCTATAAAGACATGTGCAACTGCTGAAAATGCACACATCTTAAAGCCTCTGGGAATTTGGCTTGAAATTGCAAAAATGCATATATGACTTCAAAGTTGAGAGTTTCATTAAGCATCCACAAGAATCTGGAAGAAAAATTCACGACTATTAGAATACCTAGTTCAAAAACAGCTCATTTAGCTGGTCAAACCGTTTCTCAGGCATGATCAAATCACATTTGTTTGACAGCTTCCTTTGTCAGCTATTTATTAATATTATTCAGTCTTTAGTCCTAAGCCACACATCCTTGTTGGTTTTTAGCATATTAATCAACCTCATCCTGTTTTTAGTCATATTTTAGTTGAAAGTTTGGGCATTTTAGTTTTTTATCTTACTCAAAGAAAACTGCAACTATTTTAGTATAGTTCTAGTCAATGAAGACTGATCAGATTTTATCTGATGAAAAACACAGGTTGAATGATTAAGAATGCAGCTTTGCACAAAGTGTCTGGTCTGATGGTATCAAATTAAGGAATACATGGAACAAGTTCTGATTTGCCTTTGATTTATTTTGAACCAACATTGTTCAACAACTAGGGCCCAATACTCTCTTCAAAACTATTATGAAACAATGAAAAACATGGGTGACCTGCACTTAACACTGCACCTGAACACCACCAGACACAGACGGAGCACTTGCTGCTGCTGCTCTGCTAACGTGTTGCTATGGTTACACCTACTGAGAGTCTCCAATATTTTGTTTCCTCTTTTTTGTTAACAAAAAGAGAGATTTTGGTCTAGGTTTTATTTTTTAAATACATTTAAGTCTCGTCTTTTTTGTCAAAAATATTGGATGTTGATATAGTTATTTAGTGTTTAATGATGCAAGTGGCGCCTCGGCATCACCTCATCATACATATGGAAAACAAGGTTGTTGAAAAACGTATTTAATCATAGCTTTTGCCCTCCAGAAATATTGGCAATCTTGTCAAAGACGTAAGCATAAAACTATTTTTAAAAATGTAATATTTATTGCTTTACTATTACTTAAATATAGATACATATAGAGTTTAAACTTAAGTATAGAGATTTAAAAGAAAGAATGGATCGTCATCAGAAAATTGAAAAAAAACTTCTTAACCTTTTATACTGTTGCGACTTGAGCTAATTCTACTTGCTAAATCATACGCTATGTGTTAGCTCAGTCTGTGTGTTCGTTAAATGAAAGGATAGGAGAAGATGAGCGGTCTCACATGCTATTTTATTTAGCAGTAAATGAATAAAACATACAGAGCTCTGGGTCGAAATCTTCCTGTCCCTGATGAACAACAGTGTGTGTCAGTTCATGAAGTCTGACTCCTATCCTTTCCCTGACCCATTTTATACAAAAATACAGAATCTTGATGCAATGTGTGAGGTCTTGTCGTCTCCTGATTGGCTGTTGATCTGACTCCATCTTCCATCTTCTCACAGTCCAGGATATGTGACCTTCCTGTGACCTCCTTAAACAGGCGCAATAGTGACTTCCATGTGACCCCCTTCTTCTGAAACTACACAATGCTGTGGGGGGGTTTTACGGGTTAGTTCTGCATCGTTTAACACAGGATGGTCAGGGCTCTGACTGAATGTTTGACCCCGCTCTCCTGTTAATAATAAACCTTTAACCTATACAAGTGGGACGTGTCAACATCAAGAATCTACCTATTTAATTACACTTCAGGGTAAACTGTCTTCATGCATTCTTATTACACAACAAGCTTACTGCTTTCAAATTGTTACACATAGGACCACATATTTATATGAAACAAACAACAAAGTAATGAATCCCCTTATCTGATATTTTAGCAGTGGCCAATTCATAGCATATATCTACAATACCTTGTATTTTTGTTTTAAACCTAGTCATTGTTAACAGTTAGCTATTTGGGACCAGGGTATTTCCAGGAACAAAAATGTTCATTCTGAAAGTCTCGCCTTCTTTGGCTGTTTTTTTTTCTTCTTTTTTTTACATCAAGTGTCTCACATTCCCTGATTCAGCAGAGTCAGGGCTATTGAATGGTGATGCCCAGGCACAATTAGGAATGAGCATTTCAAGTGAAAATAGCATTCAACTTAATAGCGAGTTTGAAACAATCAACTGCTGCTGTCATTGCTAACAGCTAGCTATTTGGGCCATGGCTCATGAGTTCAAACTCAACACTGAACTTCCTTGGGTCCTCAGCAATACAACAGCCAAGTGTGAATTTGATTGGATGAACAGTTGTCATCACAACCGAAACAAAGACATACATAAATACAGACAAAGAATCCTTCCATTTTATTTAGATGCAACCCAGGGTCCTCATAAAAAAGATGTCCTTTGCTTCGGCGTTTGTTTGCATGTATCATTAACACATCACTCTGCTGGGAAAGAAAGCAGCACCCCAGGTCTCATAGCATTAGCAACCCTGCTGCCCACACGGATGTCACATCACTGTAATTAGCAGTGAGAGGAGCAGCCTCTGGCAATGCTCACTGTTAAAGTCACTGGAGATGCCAGAACAATATGTCTGTTTGGTTTTTTTGTTGCTGTTGTATCTCATTATTTCTTGTCCACAAACAAAGATGACCTTCGTGACAATTTGTTATCATCAGAATTACTGCATACTGTACTACACACCCACCAAGAACTGGAAGATTGATTGTTAAATCCATGCAAATGAGAGCACTGGAGAACCATCACACATGTAGAAACTAAGGATAAATTACATGGAAATTTGTGTAAAAACTGCTTATTGTTGTAGCTCTTGTAGATTGTGGAATGCCCACTTATGACACGTGTTATTTCCTGTCTTTCCAAAGGCATATTATCTACAGTACAACAGGCACATAAACAGAAATAAAGTTGGCAGAGAAGTGGAAAACTTTTCCATTTAAAGTACTGAAGTGAAAGTGAACCTGTAGTGGTGGTGAAGGTTGGGATGAAATTATTTGTTAAGCAGAGAGTTTGGATTGGGTGGGAGACGGGAGATTCAGTAGGGAGGATAAACTTGCTGATTCTCATGAATTTAAAGAGGCTACTTTACAGGGTTAATATACATAAATGCCTCCTTAGCAACCATGGCTTCATAGGACTGTCATGCAGATTTTCCAACATTTTTGAATTCATAGTGGCTGGACATCCTGCATGTTTTCATTATCATTTTATCCCCTTCCCATTAGGGAATCACAGCAGCAAGACAAGATAGCAGAGGTGACTTTCTACAACATATGTTACTCAGTGGCAGCAAGAGCAATTTTACTGAGACCACATATGAAACAACGCCTGCATGCTGGTTCAGGCAGCCCAACTTGAGCTGCCACTTACATGCCATACTCACCTCATTGTAACAAATACTCAACGGCCACTTAATTAGGTACAACTGTTCATCTGCTCGATTACGCAAATATCTAATCAGCCAGTCATGTGGTAGTAACTCACATTTAGGCATGTAGACACGAGGCATTCCTCAATCCGTGTTCTTGACTATACTTTTGTTCTTGTGGACTTGTGGAATATTCACATCTAGCCAAGTCCAATGTTCAAATGCGTGGATGTGTTCTTGCGCTGCCCTTTTTTAAATCAAGGATGCATTGGGAGGTGACTTGTGTGGACTTGGACATTTTTGAAAATTAGCTCCAAAGTTTTTGGAAATGTGAGGTCCTAGCGGGACAGCCAGCATGCCTCGCCAACTATCAAGATGACCGGGAGGTCAGTGCTTATGGTACCAAGCCGAGAACAGCCTTATCTTGGCGAATCCTTTTGAAATGTGAAGTCTCTGTAGTGGTTTAACATGCAATATAATTTGTTTTGGGTATATCTTATGGGCAATCTTTGGTCTCAGAGCCTAAATCTATTCTTTGTTCCCAGGCAAACCAGGGCTGAGGCCAAAGTTAAGGTTCATAACTTTATATTTTTATTTAACTTTAATGTTATCCTAAAGAGCTGCCATTGCACTTTTGACTGAACTGTGCTTGTCTTTGTACCTTATTGTACAAACTTGTTATTAAGGGCTAATGTGCATTAAAACTAATATTTAAGCAATATTTTAATCAGGGGGCAAATGAGGAAATGCAGGTCTTCATTTACTGGCGTGTGGCCAATGCCTTTTAACAGACAGGAGAAATTATTCAAAAACTGGATGGCAATGAGTACAGTATCGATTTTGAGTTCTTGTTTCATTGCCTGCATGTCTGGGGAAGGGTTGGATACAGATTTGGGCAGTCTCCAACCATAATGATAAATATCTTATTGAAGTGGCAATGTGTCACTTGTGTTTATGTTTTTGTTTTGTTACCACATTTGGCCTGGCAATAACTGCCAAACAGGCCAAAAAACAATACAATACAAGGCAATCTTCCCATTTCTCTACTTTGTATTTTTTACTAGGAGAGACCTTCTGATATTCTTTTTAAAGAAACTACTTAGCTTAATTTGCCAGGCCATATATGAAACCCAACACAGACAACACAGATGGCTTTAGTGTACTTTGGGATTGTGAATACATTCAAACAATCAGTTTCACAGTTTAAACATGAATACCCTATTTTCAGGAGTTCAGGGACCAACCCACAGGCAAAGGGGTAGAAACCGGTAGTGTGACTGCTGCCACCTGGCAGTGGTACAGTGAAATGGATGATGCACTCCAGGAGCTTGATTAGTTCTCCCTAGGTTGTTGCAGCTAACCTGACTGCCATTACACATGGATGCATCATCAGGGGTGAAAAAGGTGACAAAGATGCAAACCCCCTAGGTAGGTCCTGGAGCATGCCTGACCCCCGGGGATGAGATTTCCTTCAGCTTCAGCTTAAGATGTGGATTTACAGTCGATTTTAGCATGAGAACATGGGGAAAAAAAATATCCTAGAATGAATGAAATCTCACCGCTACAAAGTAATTTAAGGTGGAAATCGGTTCAGGGCCCTTAAAAAAAGTGCAGAGGCAGGTCCAATACTGTATTAAATATGAATTTAATAGAACATGAGTCACAGAACACAGGGAACATAGCTCATATGTTACATTTTAGAGGACTTTAATTTTTTAGTTCAACACCAGAATGATACATGATCACATTCGCTGGGAGCCAGAAACCAGGAGGTTGTGTGTGTGCTTTTTTGACAAATCAGAAGGCGTGGTTCTCATTCTATTCCCCATGACTCAGTCCTTGCAGACCCAGACCCTCGACCCCTGATTTCAAAAACTCATGGATCTGTATGAATAACATAACTATTTTGGATTCAAAACACAGAATTTCACCGAAAGTGACAAGTTTGCATGCCTAACTATAGGTGGCTCAGTCAGCACACCAACCTCTGCCCCTTGGGGTTTTTTTCTACAGTTTACACTACAGGAGAGACCTTAACCCAGCTTTTGTTGAACAGATTAAGAGACTTGGATTTAGATCCTGCTCATATAGTTGGACAGGAGTATGATGTTACTGGGAATGCCAGTAGAAAGTTATGAAGCGTTCAGGTGTGCATCAAACCACAGTACCTTGCTGCAGTCTACATGCACTAGATATGCACCTAGAAATTGTGCATTCCATTAAGATGTCAGTTGTAACACCATGAACACTGTTCAAGAAATAGTGAAATTGATTACAGCCTCCCTAAAAAGGTTTTAAGTAACATTTGTCCAAAAAAACATTATCAATCTCTTTCTCTTTCTCTTTCTCTTTCTCTTTCTCTTTCTCTTTCTCTTTCTCTTTCTCTTTCTCTTTCTCTTTCTCTTTCTCTTTCCCACTCTCTCTCTCCCTCACTCTCTCTCGCTTGCTCACTCGATCACTGAGTAGACTGTGTATATGTGTGTGTGGGAATGTTAAAGGTTAAAGGTGGCCTACAAGCAGCTGGTGGATGTTGTGCATACTTTGAAACAGAATCCTGTCTGGTCCATTGTCACTACTCTTGTAAACCTTCCCTTCCACTCTTGCTAGTACCCTTCTGTTGCAGATCACTGCTGACACTCCTCTCCGCCCACTCGACCCTGTCTGCACGCTTCTCTTCCGCACTCCCCGTTACTTTGAACGTTACTTGACCCCAAGTATTTAAACTCCTCCAACTTTGCCACCTCTAATCCTTGCATCCTCACCATTCCGCTGTCCTCCCTCACATTCATGCACATGTATCCTGTCTTGCTCCTACTGACTTTCATTCTTCTTCTCTCCAGTACAAACCTCAACCTGCTCCCTACTCTCACCACAGATCATCCGCGAACATCATATTCCACAGAGGCACCTGCCTGATCATGTCCCTCACCCTGTCCAGTGTCCATCACCACTGCAAACAAGAAAGGGCTCAGAGCCGATCTATGATGTAATCCCACCTCCACCTTGAACCCATGCGTCACTTCAACCACCCACCTAACTGCTGTGACACTGCCCTCATGCATATCCTGCACCACTCTTACATACTTCTCTGCCACCTCCGACCACCTCATATAATACCACATCTCCTCTACTGGTATCCTTTCTTATGCTTTCTCTAGATCCACAAAGACACAATGCACCTGTGACCATCTATATACTTCTCCATCAACATTCTCAAAGCAAACGTTGCATCTGTAGTCCTTTTTCCTGGTATGAAACTGTACTGCTGCTCACTAATCATCACCTCTCCTCACAACCTAGTTTCCACTATTCTTTCCCATAGCTTCGTGTTGTGGCTGATCAACTTTATACCTCTGTAGTTTCTATAGCTGTGCACGTCACCCTTATTCTTGAAATCAGCACTGGTACAGTTCTCCACTCTTCAGGCATCCTCTCACTTTCCCAGATTGTGATAAACAATCTAATTAAGAACTCCACTGCTATCACTCCTAAACATTTCCATGCCTCCCCAGATATGTCATCTGGACCAACCGCCTTTCTACTCTTTATCACCTTCATATGCTCCCCTCACTTCCTCTTTGCTAATCCACCAGGCTGATTCACTATGCCCATCATCCAACCTTCTCTCTCATTTTCTTCATTAATCAGCCTACTTCTGCCTTCTAAACACACTATCCTTGCTATTTCCATCACATCCAGCACATTTCCATCGCTATCTTCCACTACCCTGCGGCACATTCTTCACAGCTTTGTTTAGTCAATCAGTTCAAGTCCTTTTCTCCTTCCTTCCTTCCCTCTCCTACTTTCTTTATCTTTCTGGCTATCCCACTTCTTCTTCACCAACCTTTTCCTCTGTTTACTTTCCTGTACTTCTTGTACCTTCCTTTACACCAAAGTGTGTGTGTGGTGTGTTTGTGTGTTTGTTTTTACTTACACAGGCTAGTGGTATGGTGTCGGAACAAGATGCTGCAGGCACAGGTATCCTCCATCTCTAGAAAGTACACAGCTGGTGGATACAGAGCCTGTTTATACATAGGAGATCTGCAGAGGACAACTGCATCATGTACACATCCTGGATTGCCAATGTAAACATCCAGAAATGTGCCCTTGGTATCACAAATGCCCTGCAGTAGCATTGAGGGGAAAAGTTTACTGTTTATCTATTTTTTTTCTGTGACTCTGCAGGTGGAAGAATCCTGTGTGGTACCCAACAGGCAAACAAAGCTGGCCCCTACCTCCTCCATCTCCTCTGGTTTGCGGAAATGAATAGCACTGTGGAGGATGATCATCATATCCTCCACAATGTGGTGGACGGTCCTGCAAACTGTGGCTAATGGCATGGCGAAGTTGTCTGCAGTTACCCTGTAGGAGGCTCCACAGGCAAGCCAGTAGACTGTGACCAGCACCTCAATTTCATGGCTCCATCCATGGGCTTTTTGGCGGAGCATCATCTGGACCAGCATGTTGAATCTGTTCCTGGATTGCCTGAAGACTAGTTTCAAGTCAGCTCCAGAAAAAAAACATGTTGAGAATAGGCACACAGTCATGCATTTGTGCGTACCTAAAGTACTTAAAATTTTAAACACTGTTTATTCATTGTTGTTATATTTATTATGCATTATATTCATTGCTTATTAATGTGTTTTTACTATTTTTCCTTGCAATTTGAGTACTTGCATTTTACTCCTTTGACTCCCTTTGGAGGATTCACTGTTCAAAAGTACTCAAATCCAAAAATCTTATACTGGCTCATTATGCAGCCCCTCAGTTCGGCCTCTGTCTGAAACATGCCATTTTAGCTCCTGTCTCTCTTGATGAGCCCACTCTGTTCTGATTGGTTAGCTTCCAGATGCTACATCACAGCCGACTTCTAGCTACTTGTGAGGCCACATAAACACAAACATGAAACAAACTACAGTATTAGGATTTCACCTATTTTTCTCATTCTTTACTTGAAATGTCAACCTCTCAAATGCATCGATACATGTTTGGGCTAGAACCCGATCCAAATTATGAGCGTGGACAATGCAAACAATACATGGACAAATCATAGCAACAACCTTTGCAAACCAAACTACAGAATGGATGGCCATTTATGGGCATGTGCAACAACTTGACAATAGCTTGTCAGCAATGTATAAAAAAATCCCCACCACAAATGACACATTCAGCGCTGCTTGAAGCCCTGGCTTGTGACTTGCAGGGAGTATTTTTCTATATACGTTAACCTCAAGTTTTGGAACTTTGACCATGTTTAACAGATAACAGAAAACCACAAAAAGCACATGTGCACTTCAAGTATGTAGGTCAACAAGTGAATAATGATGGATTTCTTTTTTTCCCCTTACTTCCAGTTGCTCTCTAAAATATGTTAAATCTAAGCTTAAACAACATGGACTTGATGTCTGTGTTGAAATGACTGGGAATTTATATTTATGTGTGATAATATCCATCCCCTTTGCCTTTTTAGTTTTTCTTGGTCTTGTTTTGTTATGTGTGTTGGTGATTGTGTATTTATATATATATATATATATATATATATATATATATATATATATATATATATATATATATATATATATATATATATATACACGGTCGCCCATAAAGTTGGAATAAAATATTTTTTACTTCTTCTCATGAAATGATTGTGACAATGTGATTAATTCTTGATAGATAAAGTGTATATATTCTCAACATTGTATTGATCAATCTCATTGCACCCTGTCAAAGGTGATTACTGATGTGTATAAATAGAAAATAAAAATGTGTCTTAAAACAAAATTATTCCAACTTTATGGGCGACCGTGTAAATATATACTGTATATATGTGTGTGTGTGTGTGTGTGTGTGTGTGTGTGTGTGTGTGTTTGTACAAGTATGTATATGTATATGTATAATAAACAATCCCCACCTTGACCCCAACATCCACCTGTTAGCTATGACTCTGTCTTCTCCTAGGGGGCAACCTATCATCACTCCCTGCTGGGCAAGATCAATATTCCCTTTTGGGGTACAATGAGGTCACACCCCAAAAACTAATGCAGATGATAATCGACTTCATGTGAGTTGATGGACTGAACGAAACATTTAGCCTATAACTTAATTCATTACTTTTTCTGTATGGATATTTAAAGTTTTACTATTTTAATCAGGTCTTAGTCATAAAGATGTATGACAAACCACTAAAACAATTTGTCACTACACCATATACTGTGTTAATCTAATGTCTAAATTTGTCCCATCTATAGCTTATATTACAATCTTTTTTTTCATATTTTAACAGATAAAATCCCTCAAAAGTGCAAATTCAAATATTTTCTTCAATGCTACTGTGTGTGGATTTTGGTGCATAATCAGTGTTGTGTGAAATATTCTGTCATAGAAAGAGCAGCAAATTATACAATGCTTGTGTGTTTGGCATAAAAATGATCAGAAAAATCTTTCAAGATTTGATTAACCACATTTGAACATACTCTATCAAATAAATTGAAACTATCAAATGTCACTCTTTATAAGATGTAGACAAACTTCATTTTTCAGCTCCAAAAGACAGCACTTTGACAGAGCACATACTCTGCAGTTTAGCAATACTGAATTATGAATAGGACGAGCTCTAGTCTCATATGACTATAAATAGCAATAAGAGGAAAAAGACGAAGAATTCTGAAGTGGGTAATATCCAGCACATTTTAGTAGTTAGGTCTGACAGTGACAGCTATCTTGCCATTTTTAACCAGTGAGTCTTTTGTTAATCCTTAACCACCGTGCTGTAACATGACTACTTTTCTCTCCACTGAGATTTCCTTTTTTACCACTATTTCAGACTTCTATTCACACTGACCTCCAGTCAGGGCCTGGCTTTTAGCAGTGTCACATGTTCTCATGAGGGGAACAGCCTTGTGAGTCTGAGGCCTGCGAAAGCGACTTAAGGTGTTAGGTTAGAGTAGGTCTGCCTGCCTTCCAAGGACTGTCCCCTGGAGGTGCTGTCTGGGGCCGTTACAAGGTCAGTCTGCTGTTGGCTGCATGTCCCTGGGCTAAGTGCTCTGTTCTGTGTCACTGTGGGAAAAGGAGGTGAGGGCCTGGTTGAAGTTTAAAAGCATCAATCTTCTGACATGGCACTAATAGGAAGGAGAGGGATCATAGTAAAAGAAGAGTAGACACAGTCATTTTCTGATACCTGGACTCAGCAGTGTAACATAATTGTGATTTGCCTCGGTGCGTATATATATTTTTTCTTGCCCCCCTCTCGTCCCTAACACAAGCACACACACATGCAGAGACACACACGACCACTCCAGACAATTGCAAAGCAAACAATTGCGACGTCATCATAGAGAGGCTCACCATGCAACTTCCATCCTGCAAACCAGCCTTTGATCATCACCACGGACAGCTGCTGAAGAGTCACATTCATCAATGCTAATCTAACAACTTGCCCTGGACTCAAACCACTGTTCTGTCAAACATCTGAAACAGCTTTAGCCAACCTACACTAACAAATCAACAAAAAAGGCAGCTTACCCGGTATGTCGATAAGCAGAGAACAAATAATCATAAAGAAAAGCTCAGCAGCTTCTAATAGATGACGACACCTGAGCACACAATTACTTTCATTTATAGAATTAGTCATTCATCATCAATGGCACAGCGACTGAGTGTTATCACAGACACAGATAACTGTAGGTGTGCATTTTCCAACATATTAGAGGCAACAATTACATTTCTATACATTTAAAAACCCTGATTACACTCCATGACAAAGAGAAACCTGTAGACCCCCATTAAAAGTTTTTTGCTAAAAGGTTGAGAACAACTGACGTCCATGCAAGATATCACAAATGACAGGGAGCAAGGTCACTCGCATTTCCCAGCAAGCCTTTTTCCTATGTAATTTTGAAAAAAAGCAACCAAATTAAATAAGCATTGGTTACAAATATTTATTTTTAAATAAAACATGGCATTTAGGAAAAATAAAATGCAAAAAAATATGCTCAAAAACTGGTACCTATAGATATCAGTTATTTCAGTGTTATCGTTGAATGGTTACCTAGTAAAGCAGCAGCAGCAGCAAAAAAAACCTCCAAAAAACATAGACCCCCGGTTGCACCATCAATATTTACACTAGTGCTCGGACTCTATACACTGATGAGGACATAAAGCAAGAATTCAGATACAGCCCTAGCTTGTCCCAAGACTCATTACTGTTGTCCCGGAAAAGTACAAAGACTGAATCAGACTAATTACCAAACTATGCAGAAGAAGGCCGTTAGATGTGATTGGCTGGGAATTCTGCAGTGCAGTGGTGCCTTCAGCCAATAACAGAACTGATATTTTTAATTTTCACCCATCAATATTGAACCAAATTTTATGGTATTTGCATTTTTATTAAATGCTTTCACATAATACATTGGTTGTGTCCACTGCTCTTTCAGTTGACAGTGTCCTGTGCCAATGTGCACTCTGGTATTCAATGAAAAATTAATTAAAAGGCAAATGATTGGTGGTGTTGCTTTATTTTGCTTTCATAGTTGCTGTACACACGTTTGTGAAGGCACAGAATGAACTTGAAAAAGAAAGTAACATGATTTAATTTATTTCTCTTCTCTGACTAGAATTGCTCGTCTTTACTGCTAATTGTTTTTAGATTGTTATTTACACAAGGTTTGTGTTACTTAGAACTTCTGCTGCACTGATTTTACATTGTTGCTGTGCTATTTAATTGTTTTTGTAGGGTTCTGTTGCAATAATAAGACTACATTTCCCATTGAATGATATTCATATTCATCTTTCCAAAAGATCTGAAAGCAGTTGAAAAGCCCTTTGTGTTTGACTAAAAATTGCATTTATATAATTTAGGTGTTTATGCTAAATGACTGCCTTGAGGTAAGGTGGAAATCACTTTCATCTAGTCCCTGCTGTATTTTAGAGTGGTTGCTAGGTTAAAGTGTCTATGTTCAACAGCACAGATGTGATTTTGAGTGACAAAAAAAAAAGACGTAAAACAGAGAAGTCAAAAATGATGTGAGGTATTGTTGTTGGAGAAGATAATATGTGCTAAGCAATTCAGCTTTTTTTTTAATAATTGCATTCACAATTATAGAATAAAAACAACAACTAAAAAAAACAACTGTCAAGAGCTTTGTGTTTTGCTCTGCTCACCTGCTCCCCACCAACACAGAGTCACATTGACAAGGAGGGTGGAAATCCTGGTGTGTGTTTTAATCAGTCAGTCTTTGTTTGCCTCTCTGTGTAGTGCTGTGCAGCAAATGAAATGTAAGCAAGTGATTTATAGACGCAAAACTCTAACACAGACTCTACAGTTCTACTCTCTTACTGAAGACAGAAACCATTGTGCAAATCTTCCTTTGAGGTTCCTGATAAACAACTTTGTACTTTGCTCATGTTTGCTGGCACCATTATTTGTTATACTGTTTTTATTCCTGCAGTTCAAACCTAGATTGACACAAACTGGACAAAAAGCAGATTTCATTACAAAAAAACAACAACAAAGTTTAAAAGGAACATAATATAAGTTATAAATATTTATAAAATGTTGAACTCATCAGAGAAGGACCGCTTCAGTTTCAGAACATGACAGAACTATTACAAAAGTTTGACAGCAGGATGACATGGTAATGTGATTCAAAAGAATAAAATATATTTTACTTTCTAAAATATCCTGCACAACCCTGTAAATCTGACTGTGGAAGACACAGGTGGCTGCTGTGTATCTTGGACTCCATTTGGTGCAGCTTCACTCAAATTAAAATTTAAAGCAATGCAATTTACCACCTGAGCTTCGAACAGTGGCTCAGCTGCTGTAGAAGTGCTGCAGTCTGAGTAAGTGTGTTTGCGTGGACTTGAGTATCCTGATTATGATCAGGTTTTTGAGAAAATTGATTATACTTGCTAGAGTACTCCAAAAGAAACCAGGATACAGTTGCATGTATACATCTCATCCCGGTTTCTGACCGCTGCCGCCCACGTGCACAGACACGGCTTCAGGCAAGTGATGTAACAGAAAAACATGACAACGAGAGCGTTTCACTTCTGAAGCCATGAAGAAATGGAGCTTTGTCTTTCAGTGATGAAAGAATTATTATATAAATTTGGCAGTTTAGATGGAAAAAAGCATCAAAATGCTGACCTATTCAAATCTGTAGTATACAGACTACAGGATGCTGGTTTCCCAACATGTACAGTGCAGCAAGTCAAATCACGGAAAATACTACAGAAGCATTTCTATGTGGCCAAACATCCTAACAAAAGAAGTGGCTCTGATCCAACAACTTACACATTTAAAAAAAACATCCACTGCTACCTTGACCTACGCAGTGCCAGTCTGACACAGGTCAAAGTGAAGGATGTTAAATATTTCCTCTCGCTTTCTTCTCCCATTGCTGGCAACAAGGTAGATAAGCTGAATCCACAGTGCTATGTTGGCATTTAATAGGGCTAAACCATAAACCAAAGTGGTCTCATTTTCAATGGTCACAGTTAAATTCATTTAAGGTTTAACATTTACAAAACTGGTGAATCAAGCCCACAACGATTACAAGATCACAAAATATGTTCAGAAGAATTTACTAGGCGTGAGTATTATAAATAGCTATAACAACTGAAACATCCATCCAAGGAAAAACACAGACATTTCAGAAAGTGCCTCAAAATGATATAACGTATGTTATTGTTTAAGTGATTGAAATCCTCCAGCAGTGGGAGCAAAGCAGGAAGTCAGGTGATGTTATTATAGGTCATATTATAGGTCAGGGTGGATTTATGGCTCAACAAAACATGGGACAATGTTGTTTGTTTCCTCATTACCAACTGTTGGAATCAACTTTTTATTTTCTTTAAAAAAAAAAATCATGACCACAATTGTCTCCTGACTTTAACTGTGTAGTTGTTAATATAGCCATGATGATGAAGGTCTCCCAACAATAAGGAAGTGGTCATTCTAAACCAGCCAAAGTGATCAATTGTCAACAGTGATTTTTAAGGAAGGCATGTTATAAGTTTGGGTCTGGAATTAATTATATTTAGGGCAAGGCCACCTTGGCGCTTCATAAACAGAAATGTATGAGGGCATTGTGATAAAAATGTAGGACACCAAGGCCAAAACCTATGGTGTAATAACTATAAGTGATAATTATATTGTATGAAGACAGTATACAATCAACAATTAGGAGTCAGTGTATTGAAAACAATACTGTGTTTATTAAAACTGTATACTGAATGTCTGACATTTCCATAAAATGCTGTCTGATAGATTTTTTTTTAAATGTGAACAATTCATTATATTAATTATTATTGTTATATTTTAATAATAAAATAAAGTCTATAAATGGGTAAGGGTGATCACAATTAATCTGAATAAATTTCAACAGCCATGCAACTATTAGCATTTGAGATTATAGGAGCAATCACAAAAATAACTTTAACATATAAAACATTTGGGAATGATTGGTCAATGTATGTTGGAGTTATAGGGACTTCTGTTTTACAGGAAAACATTGAAATTCGCTGTATTTCCACACCCACCTGGTATGACGAGCCAAAAAGATGTTGATAACTTTCATCTTCAAGGTCATAAGATGACAATGAGCAAATTTGAAGATGATCGCATGATATCTCTAAGAGGAGCTTGTTAAAGTACGAGGCGTGGAAATGGCAAAAACCTGTTGACGTTAGGGTATGATTCCCTGAAATTTTGGTGCATACTGAATTTTGTTCTTCTACGTCAATATGGAGGTAAGAAATTCTAATTTTAAGATGTCCTAGAAGGCGCTTTTGAGTCATCTTGACACTCCTATTTATGGGACCCATAAAATATAAAATGTTTCACCAGGATTGATGTGTGTGCAAATTTTCATTACTTTCATTACAAGACAATTTCTTACAGATACAACGGGGTCTTCGCACCACTAGGTGCTCGGGCCTTAACAAGTTTGCCAATTTCACATATCTCTGCAATTCGAATTAATTGCCAGTTCTACCCATAAGTTGTTAGCACAATGTCACAGTGATATTTCATGATATTTACAACAGAAAACTGTAGATAACAAGATAACATAATTTGCGTTGAGTGATCTTAGACTATGCCTCATCCATTACAACCATGAAATGTACAACTAGTTTGGTATTATCCTTTAAATAAAGTATTAAAAAAATAATGTATAGGATTGAAGAATTTTTCACCTTTGGTTCCCTCCACTGGCAGTATCAAGAAAGATATTATGGTAGACGACAAGGCATATTAAAAGGTTGTCTTATTTTTCTGTAAACAAAATTATTTTCCATGATAGTATTGCAAAAGATCGACACAGAGATGTGTTAATATTTGGAGAATGCACAAAACTTGCACAATGATGATAATGGCACCTTATAGGACAACATGGGTACTGCAATGTGGTGAGGTATAATGGCTGTAAAACTCACGTAAGATTAAATACACAAGTCCATCATTTTTCCTAGAAACAGCTAGTTTTACAGAGTATGAATTCAAAGTATTCACTGATAATTGTAGCCTACAACAGAATCCTGTTTACAAAATATTGACTGATGTAGTGATTTAAATTAATCCTGTCATGTTTTCAATTACACAGCGTGCTCAAGTTTTTCGTACTTGGCCTGTTCCCACAAATAAGGTTTCTTCATGAGCAAGTCAATACTGAGCAGCTAAAATGTGTGAAATTGAATAGTTTCATCTCATTTGTGAGAGCAGAGTGTTTAGAGATCAAAGTGTGAATTTGGGGAAATGAAATCTGTGCTAATTTCTTCCTCTGTACTTATATTACCTTAAGGTAATGGGATGATAAGAAAATATTCGCACTTTGAGCTTTTTATTATTATTATTACTATCACATTTAAATTTCTTATGCTTTAATTCATTTCCTGTACACATCTGTCCTTTTCCCCCTGTCACCTCGTTTTGACTTTTTTATACTCTACTGTATCTCTTTGGACTGCTCTCATATGCTAATGCATGTAGCCCTGGTTTGACTGATTACTTACATTAATGCTCCTCTTCCTAATCTGATCTCTTATCTATTAAACTGCTGAATTTAACTTTAACCCTTAGCTGTCCGACTAACCACCCGCAGGAATAAAGGCTATTAGGTACACAACCATTCTATGTACACGACTCCTGTCTTTAAGGTAGTCCTCCTGCAACACATATTTGCAAACTAGCCTATTTCAAAATACAGTCACAACAGCAGGTACAATCAACGCCTGTCAGACCACCAACAAGAAAACAAACAATTCACTCTACTCACTTATGATGTCTCATGTTACTCCACTGACTGCTACAACTCAGACAGACTCAGACACAGTCTTGTTACATTGGCAAAGGTCCGGTTGATCCAATCCAGTAAAATATTTAGTCCGAAACACATGATTACATCAATTAATATCCACGAATGAGTGTTGCATTATTTCAAATTAGCCAGCATGTCGTAATCTTCCACTTATCTTCTGTAATAACTCCATTTAGCATGTAAATACACAAGAATGTGTCAGATGCACAAATTGTTCCACCATCTTGGACAGCTAGGTACGGCGGCTCCACTTGAACAAACCACACAACAAACCACTACAAGATTTGGGTCTGTCACCAATAAAAAAAGGGAAAAAGGTCCAGTGTTTTAACAATTTAATTTTAAAGATGAAAGAAACAAAAGACAGAGCTCAAATACATTCAAGTAACCTACATTACTGAATGAGTACAGTCATGTGTTTTGCCAGAGAATTTGAACATGAACCAAACATTTTTATGTAATTAACTCACATGCTGGCAAAAATGCGCCTAACATGTATGGCGTATCCACTCAGACATGCCCAATTAAAATTCATGGTTGATTCAAATCCTGTAGTGACAAGCCACATCTCAGTAACAAAATGGCGACTGCACTCTGATGTTTCGATTGGCACCTCATTTGACCCAGTAGGAGCTTCCATGTCCTGTTCACAGCCTATAATAGCAAATGAGAGTCTGACAGACCGAGCCAATTGGAACAGATTCTGCTGCTGACTGGTGCTTCGAATAGCCAATGACATTCCAAAAATGACCATATGCAGCTTTAGTGGTTTCTATAAAGCCAAAACATGGACATTATGTAGGCCACATTTAAGTAGTTTACTGTGTGTTACTTTTTATATAAACTGCTTTCCAGCCGTAGCATTAGTTTTGACTCTAATATGCACACATTTTCAAAAGGGGAACAAATCACTATAGTGTCTTTATGCTTCAGTTACTCTGGAGCAGGGGTTATTTGGTATCTCTAAATGGCATTAGAAAAAATGTGTAAAAATATTCACTTTCTGTGGTATTGTTATTAAATTTGAATTTGGATTAGGTAAGGTTCCATGCTATGGTACCATTGTGTATTCCAGCTAATAAGTCCCAGCTATAGGGCATCTGTTGAAATATTGAGGCAGAAATACAAAACTTCTACTTCAGTGTGTTCAAACCTCTATTAGTCAATGCCAGTATCGCTGCAGTGATTCTGACTCTTGGAGGAAAAAAACTTCTTCAACAGAAAGGAGTGTTGCCTTTCAAAAGAGGCCAAAACCATGCATGTACTCCTAATTGTTAAGGCTTTTTAAAAAACTTGATCAAATACCCTTAAAGACGGCATAAACTGTGAGAATATGACCATGGCATACATTTTACACATACATATGTGTACATACATTAAACATTTTTGGCATGTGTCAAGGTTAGACCTTTACAGGTCTAACCATGGAATTTATATTAAGAACACAACAAGGCTAATTCAGGCATATTTACACATCAATCTACTTCAATCTGGTCTGTCATAAGTGACCTACATTGCCATGACATTCTGCACGGCTCCCTGTGCTATCCTCCAATGCGCGCGCACACACACACACACACACACACACACACACACACACACACACACACACACACACACACACACACACACACACACACACACACACACACACACACACACACACACACACACATTCACCACCTCCCTTCCTCCTCCAACCCAACCTGTCGGATCTGAGCCATCCCAGGGCATTTAGCAGTGTTTGCCCCAGCTGAACCCTGGTCCACCTCACAGCTCCTCAGGGAGCATTTCTTGTGGCTCAGCCTGATCTCCGGCTCTCCAGCTGGGCTGACACCCTTGGGGGATGAGGGAAGGGGGGAGGTGGAGGATGGAGAAGGGGTGGCAACTCTGCTCCCAGACAACAACAGAGTGTGAAAAGCTCCAGACTTTGACAAGAGGACCTGAGGACCTGTACACACAATCACAAATATGTCACAACCACCACACACACACACACACACACACACACACACACACACACACACACACACACACACACACACACACACACACACACACACACACACATACACACACACACACACACACACACACACACACACACACACACACACACACACACACACAAATGCACCTACATACAGGAACAAAGTGAATATGCAAATATGCACTTAAATTGATACCCAAACACTTGTTTGGCATAAAAATCATGATCAAATAGTCTGAATGGCGACCTCTTTATCAAAAGCTCTCCCAGTAATTACATGAAAACAAAGAATTATAAATGAACAGAGTACAAGGGTTAGTGAGGCCATTTAAGTGTACGTGTGTGGGAGTATTGGGCCATTCTGATGCTTGTTTTCAGCCTCCTGCAGGTAGCTAATGACAGCATTGTATCTGGCTCTTTTAAGGGATATGAAAGAGATGTGCACCATGTGCTGTTGCTCTCACACACTGCATTGTTAACATGGAGATAGCAAAGAAAAATGAATGTCTTATTTTTTCCCAAAAGACCCCAAACTAAAGATACAGAGGCAGATAA
Organism: Scomber scombrus; assembly: GCF_963691925.1. Lineage (NCBI taxonomy): Eukaryota > Metazoa > Chordata > Actinopteri > Scombriformes > Scombridae > Scomber > Scomber scombrus. The sequence continues at coordinate 22,109,462 of NC_084979.1, read as the reverse complement.
AGGATGCATCACCTCTGTGGGCTACGCTAACTTTGAAATGGAAGCATCAGGAGTTACTGGGTGCTTTGGAGTTTAATCGGTGCTATTGATCATGATGTGAAGCGCCATACTCTCTGCCTGAGGGATCAGTGTTTTTTTATAAGGGGGATAATCTCTGGTAATCATAATCAGCCCTGAATTTTCTCTTTATCAACACAAGGAAGGCTATTCAATCCTTGTCCCGAGGGGTGTGTTGTTATCATGTTGGTCTCTCTGTGTGAGTGAGTGTATCTTTCTGTTTTGTGTGTGTGTGTGTGTGTGTGTGTGTGTGTGTGTGTGTGTGTGTGTGTGTGTGTGTGTGTGTGTGTGTGTGTGTGTGTGTGTGTGTGTGTGTGTGTGTGTGTGTGTGTGAGCCAGTCGGCTCCTGAAGGGAAAATCAAGTCCATGGACAGAGCCAGATGAGGAGCAGGCTTGGTGCTATGGGGAACTACACTTCCATGTGCAATACCAACACTCCTGGAGGTAACATAGGGGAGACTAATCAACTAATCACTGCCACACTATTATGAGCTTGGCAAGTCCGGTAGAAAGTAGTGTAGTGAGAGAGTTATGCAACCATCTGAATGTTTTCAGGAGTAGTGTCCTCACTTTCCAACTTACAGGGAATGGTCAAAAAAGCCAAAATATCCCCTCAGTAAACACAATTTTTTTTGATAATGTCAAAGGTAGTGGTTTGATTTGGGGCAATTTTAGATGCTATGAATCCTTTAAAATTTTTGTCACTAATGAGCATTCCCTCCATTGTTCCTCTGTGCAGTTTTCCTGCATCTTTCATATGTTATTATACATTTTGTCACATTACCCTTGTCGCATAATTTTGCAACGTCTGTTTTCCCATTCTCTACTAATAAACATTTAGCCATATTTTTTCTGCTAAAAGCTGCATTAGTTCCTTTTTATTACTACTATTATTTTACATCATCACTCATTTTCGCTTAAGTTAATTTACACCAGATTAAATTAATTTATTTTCTGTACCCTGTGCCCACTTAGACCTCATTCCCAATTCCATTAATTTCAGCATTAGTACTTATTAAAATGTCTGGTTAGATGTGTCATGAGCCATAGTATAGTTCCTCTTTTCATGAGTTTTGCCTAATCACAAATTTAGCATTTTCTGGTATGTTTTTCTTTTTTATTATAAACCTCTTAGGTCAAATTTCACAATTTCTATTAGCTACAAACTTTGTTTTAAGCTACATAATGTATTTTTTGGCTGGACTGGGCTCTCTGATAGTGGGTCTCGATTGGGTGTCCATATTCATTGTTTTTTTATATTCTTCATATGGTTATATTTAAATACATTGTTATATTGCATCATATGTACAGATATTTGATAATATTTTATCAGTTGTATTCCATACTGTTTGGATTATTGTCTACATGGTCTTCTAGGCCTATCTACTATACTGTGTATAGATAGATAGATAGATAGATAGATAGATAGATAGATAGATAGATAGATAGATAGATAGATAGATAGATAGATAGATAGATAGATAGATAGATAGATAGATAGATAGATAGATAGATAGAAATATGGATAGATAGATAGATAGATGGATGGATAGATGGATAGATGGATGGATAGATAGATAGATAGATAGATAGATAGATAGATAGATAGATAGATAGATAGATAGATAGATAGATAGATAGATAGATAGATAGATAGATAGATAGATAGATAGATAGATAGATAGATAGATAGATAGATAGATAGATAGATAGATAGATAGATAGATAGATAGATAGATAGATAGATACTTTATTAATCCCTTTGGAAGAGCATATCTCACTGAATATTTGGTGTAAAAAGAAAATGTTGATAAAGCTGAGACTCTCCTCTTTACAGACATAAACTCAAAATTTGTTCCTGGGTCAAAGTGACTCAAAATGATGGAGCAGCTCACATATGGCAAATAATTGCTCATTTACACATCCAGCAGACACAGAGCAGTACCATTCATTAGGAGCTGTGTTTTCTGGCCATCTAACTAGTTATCTGATATTGGTCAACTTATATCGACACAGGTAGTGGACGGTGGGCTTTTCTTTGCTGACAACAGCAGGCAGCCTGCTGTAGCTGTTAATTAATTATGTAGCTGAATTTTCAGCCCATAAATCCAACTTAATGAGTTAGAAGACAGTAAACGCTCTGTTGAGCCGAAGGGAACCATGTGGATGATAATTTTCTGTTGGTCCATCTCTACAACTGACACCTTTCAAATTGCACATGATCATTTGATCTATTGTCAATATAAAAAAAGATTTATGAAGCTACAAATATTGTCTCTAATTACAGCAATCAACATTCGCACAAAAGCTTGAGTGTGGTGTGCGCGTATGTCTGAATTTGTGTATGTTTTTAAATGTTATACAAATGTGGTCCATTTTTGTGAAAATTTTCTGAGAGTCTGGGGTTATTTTGTTGACCTCATCATGATAACCAGTAGCACGTCTCCTCCGTAATAGACAGAGTGGTTGCACCCTCAGTGTCTCCTCAGTGCTTTTACCCAGATGCAGCAGAGGAAAAGCATGGCACTTATACATGCAGCTGCTAAAAGCTGCCCCCCATTGACTCTCACCTCTGGGTAACAGATAAATATCCAGCTTTAATCTCAGTAGGCAGTATCTGTCTGTGCATGCTTGCGTGTACATGTAATAGTCTGAGGAAGATCTTACAGATTCAAATGTTGGTTAAAAAGAGAATACAATGATTTATTGGGAGCTTAACAGTGTGCAGACCTCGCTCCTATGTACCCTACATGTAATAGTACACCATACATGGAAGATGATCTCTTTTATGAGGCTAAAATAATATTCTGATAAAACACACAATGTTTTGAGAGTCACAAACATTAGAATTTTAAGGGTCATGTTGACCTGCTTTTCAACACTCATGACTATTATAATGAATTGCTGAAAAATTATGCTTAAAAATACTTCCGCCAGCAAGGATTATCATTATCATTCAAAGCCTGAGGCAATTCAGTGACGTTTGAAAGCAGATGTTCACCTGAGGAGGCTGCAGCCGTGTGCTCGGCTTCTAAATCAAGAGACACCTTCAGCAAAGATAATCCCCAAATGCTCCAAACTAATTACATGACCACTGAGATCGGCCGTGTTTCCACTGAACAGCTACTACCTGCTCTTTGTTTTATCATCAGAGATAAGTTAATAAGTGAATAAGTCGAGAGCCACTGTTTAGCTTTACACACAATGTGTGTGTGTTTAGGGAAGGGCCCTGAGGATAGTAGCCTTCTATTTCTGGGATTTTTTTCTGAAGGTTTTCTGCTGTACACACAATTAATATGTTTGTTGCTCAACCACCCAAATGATTATTTGTTTATTCGTCTTTTGTTGACTGCACACGATCCCCCAAGAGTCTCACTGGCCCCATGTTAATTATTTTGTCAACCCCCATATCTCTTTTAATTGTTGTGGGTTTGTTTATCCTGGAGATCAAATTGAGCTTGGAGAGATTGAGGGTGGCTGCCAACACAGATCAGCCAGGAAGACAGATGAATGCATATCAAATAGTCAGACAAAGGGAGCCACTGTGAGACAGTATTGCTGACTTAAATGGATGCATAGATGGTGTGGTCATGCTCATGCACCTAATATATCCGTTTTCAAAAGGGCTTTAATTCTAGTTTCAGACATGCAGATATGATAACGTAGTCTCACATCAACATTACATTTAATAAAGTGCTGTTGGCTATGAAACTGTTATTTCTATAATGGTGAGTGAAATTAAAGGGATGCAGAATGATTTTCAAATGTCAGACAGCCTAGAGGTGAAGGGCGTTGCCTTGAACTCATGACCTCGGTATTTCTAAAATCCCAGCTACAGCCCTGCTCACATTCCCATTATTTTCAAAAATGATTTATTCATTTATTTATTATTTTATTATGTGTCTTCTACTGTGTAGTTTAAAATAGAAGTTGGAAGCCAAGTGTCCTATCTTTTAGAGTACAAATATTCATTGTAGTCACTGGCCTGACAACATTCCCTGTAGGTAAAGTAAAATGATAGCAGTCATCACTTTAGTTCAAAATCAGGTAACAGTGTTACAAAGCCAAATGTTCCAGAGCTAAACCCAAATAAGCTCAATGCTGTTGATTGGATTGTGATATGTTTTGAACAGTTAGAAGGCATGAATTCTTGGTATTTTGGCAGGTAAGTATTAAATACTGGGCGACAGTGCTTGGTACACAAAAAACAAACAAACCCCAAAGCATTTATTTTTGCTCACACTGTTGTATGTGAATTACAAAAACGATTACATTTACACTCGGCTCCTGTGTGATAGCATTTTTCTCATAGTTCATGGGCTCAGTCTCCAGTGACTATAAGGTGTTTTTGAATGCTACAGTTTCTTGAATTGCAGTATTTATCACGTTAAGAGACATATTCATAATATCACAGCAGCTGTGAAATGGACTTATCTCATGCAGAGAACATGGTAAAATGTAGAATATGCTGTTGATATTATGTGCTTGTGATCAGAAAAACTTACACGGGGGGCATTCAAATGGATGTATTTTCATTGTGTCCAAAGTATGTAGAATGTAGTCTGTGCCGTATTTAAAAGTATTTTAAGTGATTGCACCCTCCATACTGATGCTTGATATCCAAAATAATCAATTTAAAGGGGACCTATTATGCTTTTCCTTATTTCTGTCATATATTGTCATGGACATGTTTTGCATTGCTCACACAAGAACACAAGAGAGTACTGAACATTGTTAATTGTTGAACACTGTACAATACACTACACAATCAGTAACAATTATGTAAATGTCATGTATATTTGTGGAGAGGAACTCTCTGTGGCCCCATGGCACACACTCAAGTGCAAAAATACAATTGTTTTGTATTTCTGGAGAGAAAGCATGTTATTCAGCTGACCTTTTCTTGAAAGCTTCAAACCTCTACAGTAGGAGGGGTAAAAACAGTCAGGTCTTTAAATGGACATTTCCACAAATGTCTACACCTTCTTACAGACAGATATGTTCATAGGGTGATCTCACAAAGACCTCTTGGTCAGTTAATAACTTCAAAGAACAACATCCTTCAGCTCGTCTACGTACCTTATAATCCACACAGTTTCTGAAGTTGAAGATCTCTTCAGATAACCCCAAAGGTCAACAAACCTCAGATAGAAACAAGTTCAAGAGCTCAACCAGGCTGTAAGAGTAGGATTTCTTCATGTCAGTAACACTGTGACATTACTATTACTATCACATCACCACTGGTAACATATACTAACTGTTAAAGAGTAGTCTACCCAGTAGTCAGTTTAAAGATAGACCACTTAGTTTGAAAACAACATCTGAAAATATTATATACTATACACAAGACATCAAATGATAACCACTGTTTAAACCACTCACAATATATAATGTTACGATGATGAATGTTCATATTAAATGAGGCCAAAGTTTTAAATAATGGGGTAAATGTATGTGAAATTAATCCCTGTGAGCAGAAAGCTCAGGTGTCAGGCTGATCTGAATGATAGGTTTCCAAAAGTTTTTTTCTTCTTTCAAGATGAACTGACTTCAGCTCATGATGGATTTCTTTATATGATCATCTGCTCCAGGCACAGCATTGACGGTGCAGGCAGACACTATAAAGTCATTTGCTGACAGCAAAATAACATGTGACCTGCTATATTATGTGTGCTATTTCCTGACAGCAAACATTTTACACATCACCTAGCAACTAAAGAACAATTTCTTATCTTCCCTTTTATTTAATTTAATTTAATTTAATTTTATTATATATTATATATTTTCAGGCTAATCATAGCACTGAGATAGCCCTAGTTAAAGTAGTTAATGATATCAGGATACATCTGGATGACAACAAACCCTCGGTGTTGGTACTACTTGATCTGAGTGCTGCTTTTGACACAATTGACCACAAAATTATTTTAAATAGGCTGAGGGACCACATAGGAATAACTGGAACTGTTTTTAATTGTTTTTTTTTTATCTTATTTGTCTGACAGAGAGTTTTTTGTTGCAATTAATGATAACGTCTCCAAAACCTCCAAGATAGATTGTGGGGTCCCCCAAGGATAATTGTAGGGCCACTTCTTTTTAATCTATACATGTTGTTACCCTTTGCGATGTCATCAGGAGGCATGCCATCTCGTACCACACCTAAGCTGATGATACACAACTTTATGTAGCTGATGACACTGGACCAATTGACTCCCTTTTTAATTGTATTTTAGATATTAATGCCTGGATGGCACAAAACCTTTTACAGCTCAACCAGGAGTTTTTAGTAATTAGTTCTAATGCTCAGAGAAAGAAATTGGTCGCAGAATTAAAATCTCTGGGACATACCCCAAGCCGACAACAAAAGAAACCTTTGTGTAGTGTCTGATTCTGAACCTAACTTTAAGGCTCATGTGGGGTATGTTACCAAATCTGCTTTGTACCTTGATCACCTTAAAACATTGCAGAAGTGCAACCATTTCTCTCTCTGAGTGACACAGAGACTGATGCACGCTTATCACAAACAGGCTGGACTATTGTAATGCTATCCTTTCTGGTCTACCCAAAACTCTCATAAATCAGTTACAACTGATTCAGAGCTCTGCAGCCAGAGTGCTGATCAGGACCAGAGGGAGAGAACACATTACACCCATTTTAAAGTCTTTACATTGGTTACCTGTTAGTTTTTGTATTGATTACCTTGTTTTTTACCTGTTTTTAAAGCACTTCATGGCTTTGCACCAGCGTATATATCACAACTGCTGACAGTGTATAAACCAGTACGGCTGCTCAGGAGTCTTTTAGCTCTTCCAAAGGTCACAACTTAAACCTGCGGCGAGACAGCGTTTAGTTATTTTCTTTGAGCCGTTGGAACCGTTGCCCGAGGACCAGAGAACAGCTGGAAGTGTGGAAATGTTTAAAAGGAAACTCAAAACCTACCTGTTCAGATTAAGAACTGAATTGTTTACAGTTTTTTTATCGTTTTTTATTTGTCTGTTTCTTTTAATTTCTTTTTTAACCTAGTTTTAGTCCAGCTTTTATTAAACTTCATCCTTTATTTTACTTTTCTTTTGTATTTTTAATCTACTTTAACTTAGTTTTTACTCTAACTTTTAATTAACCTTTTCTCTTATTCTCTCTTATTTTACTTATTGTTTTATTTTTTATCTCTTTAATGATTTATTTTTGACTTATATTATTAAAAGTGTTCAAAACATTTTTATCACTTATTTTCTCTTGTGTGCATTGGTCTCAATTTTTGTCTTTTAATTTGTTCTTTGCTTATATTCCTTTTCTTAATGTTGTTGTCAATCAACTAACTGTAAAGCACTTTGAACTACTCTAGCCTGTATGAAAGGTGCCATATAAATAAAGATCAGGGTCAGTAAGATAAATAAGGAATTTAAAAAAACTGAATCATGCAAAGCTACTCTAGTGGATTCCCAGATAAAAAATGTAAAGTGTTAGAGGTCCCATTTAAGTACTTTGATAATGTAATGTGCAAAAAAAATTGGTTGCTTTGCACACATTAAAAAACAAAAAATCTAAGTAAACAAGCAGCCGTAGGTGGGCAAAAGAAATCCTTTTCCTCTGTGACATCAAATCAGCAATGCAGGCAGCTTTTTTGATACATTTGATAAGTAATGGTGAAGGTAAATAAGGTTACACTTAAAAGATTCAGCAGTGTTTCATTTTTAACTGTTTCGCCATTGACTCAGCATCTCTGGTTGCACTATCTATTCAGGCTATGATTGGAATATTTCTTTAAACTTCTGGAGAAGGTCATAAAAGTAATTAACCTTGTTCTGTGTGCATCAACAGAGGGACTGAGACAAGAGTGCTCTCTCTCTTTAATGCACACCCACACACACACACACACACAAATACACAGATACACAACACGGTAAGGTTGTACTTGAATAGACAGATTAATGAAAAAGCGATTAAACATTTGGAGTTCAATGTTTTTTCTCTGAATTAAATTAATGAAAATAAAGACGACATTTACACATCCAATGTTCACATGAGTTCACCCCTTTAAAGGCTGACGCACAGACAGACGGACATTTAGATAATAGCACTGTAATCACAGGAATGGACATTTCTTTGTTCTGCTCTCACTTCTTGTTGAGAGAGCTGTCCATCTCACTCCTCTTCATCCGAGTTTTTACTCAACATCTGTCTGAACAACTATTACCCCCACCCCTTGCTCTTTCACTCCCAGTGTTGCACAGTTTCAATTTAACAAATCCACACAGGTGTTGAGAGGGCTTTAATGGCGGTGGTATTTCTCCCCAGTCAGCTCAGTCTGCCGCCTGGAGACTTTTACTTGTAGGCTGAGTGATTTCTTGCTGTGCACTTTAATGCTGCAACCCTTGCTCTGACTCTCCCTCACTTCTCCACCTGTGTTTTCATAAATAAGCTTGTTACATCACATAATGCTCCCCTACTCTTACACAGCAAGCTATTTATTCTTGGATCAAACTGCTAATGTGAACAAATGTTTCACTTTCCTTTTCCTGGCTTGCTTTAATTGTGGGTGTTGGTCTTTAAAGTGGGACCTGGGGTTGCATCATTGATACATTCTTTGTATTGAAAGGTGTGGGTGTGTTGGGGGAGGATGTGATGGATTAGACAAAAGAATGGAGAGGTAACAGTACTTTTAAAATATGCTATCCAAGTCGTACACATAAAAGGGAGCCTGAAAGAGTGGCTTTCTCTTTCAGAGGTGCATAACCCGATGTGGTATTTTCACTTCCACAAGCAGCCAGGTTGTTTATAATGCAGACATCTCAACTCTCCCAGAAGTTCCAGGAGTCTCCCGCATATTGATAGCGGCTCCCTGACGCCCGCAAATGAGAGAAAATCTCCCGGAATCAGGAGCGAGAAAGCAACAGTGCACGCTAGAGAGTGTCTGCGTGCGTGTGACTATCAATGCAGCGCGTGTGAGAGCAAATCGTCCTGATAACTCCTGGTTGCCGCTTATTAGACTAATCGCTAAATCAGGAAATTTAGCCAGTACGTATAAGGCCTGAACATTAAACACTTGTAAAAAATCGCCCAGAAAACAAACGAACACACAACAAAAAACATGCATGCCATGTTTCAGTCTATGAACCAGTTGTATACTTCTCAAAATGTCCATTTATCAGAGCCTGGGTCCAGTTTTAGTGAAATGGTCCTTTAAAATAACCATCCATTCTCAGTTTCCCCCTGTATGTGCTTTTTCCTCTCCACTGCTCATCACCTCACCTCTGTTCTCTTTCTCTACACTCCTCTCTACTTTCTTCCTGTTCACATCATCCCTCATCTCTCTTTCTGTCGCTTCCTCTCATCTCCTCACCTTTTTCTGTCTTTCCCTTTGCTTAGCCCCTATCGTTTCCTTCACTCCACTTCCCTCCCCTCCCTCTGCTCCCCCCTAGTGTTGTCTCTTCTTTTCATTTCTGCATCTTGTCCTCCTCTGCTTTCTTCCTCTCCTCCCTTAAGAACCAAAAGTATTAATTTAAACATGTCATTGCAGCAGTGGTCTCGACTTGTCTTAAGAAAAAAATCCCGAGTCCAGCTTGCAAGCTAGACTCCTGACAGAACATTGTCTTTGTGAGCTAACTGCAATTTACTGTCTAACACAGTAAGTTATCCTAAACATAAAATTAATATTTCTCATTTACCACTGCTGATTATTATCCCGAGAGTGTTGGGCAACTGGCAGTCCACAATCTATGACTGTAAATGTCTGCTGCAAGATTCTGGTGTTCAATTTCAGGTCAGATGTATATTATTTGTGTAATATGTTTTGTTTCGACCAGATTGCATATCAAAGCTAAGGCTAAACAGGGAGCTAAGGAACTGACCTTTGACCTCTCAAAGTAAACATGATTTGGATTTGCGTAGGTTATGTTGCATAAGCTGACAGTCTGACAATAGAGCTGGAACATTAATGTAGCGTGGTGCAGAGTGAAGCTACCCTCCACTACACATTTAATTTGAAAGTTGTTTATTTTGTTCTGCAAAGAGCAAAAATAGGTATTTTATCATCACAGTTCGCCACAAACACATGTTAAACTTCAGACTCAAGTGTGTGTTCTCATTCACTGAACATATTCACTGTTTTAACACAGAAAAATCATTAACATCTGTACCAACATTCAAAACAATAAATCATGTGACTGCTGTATCACTATTCTTAACCAGTTTCATCATGTACAATCAAGATCAACTTACTTAGCAAACACACAGTATCAATTATGTCTAAACATTGTCCAATTAATCATGTATCTATTTCAACCTATTTATGTATTTATTTATGAACTACACAAGCAGTCCGGGCTAACCGGCTCATAGTTTTCCTGTTGCTCGCGGTAACTACACAACCAGTGCTAACTACAGGCTAGCCGTTTTCCGTACGGTACATTGGCTGAGTAACGTCTATAAACAACAATACATAACGTCCGAACGGGATAATAAACCAGCACATAACACATTCACCCACTCGTTACGCAGTTCTAACTCTCCCTTCTTACCTGCAAAGAGCAAAAATAGGTATTTTATCATCACAGTTCGCCACACACACATGTTAAACTTCAGACTCAAGTGTGTGTTCTCATTCACTGAACAGATTCACGCGTGACTTCCTTATTTCTGAACACACCGTGTAGCGAACGCGCCCTCTGCTGGTCGGAATTAGGTACTGCATACTGCTAGGTAACTACATTTTCCAGACAATAAACCACTCTTTTCTCACCATAAACACACACAATTATTACCACACTCTAAACATGAGCTGTACTGAATGTAAATTATATTAAACATGTAAATAATAATAATAATGTAGGTATATTAACCCACTGATGGCTCTGTATGCCACATTAACGCTCATTTTTTTTGGCATAGACTTAAAATCAACATTTCCAAATGGGTTGAATGGCATCAATTCCCCAGAAAAAACTTGAAAAACATTAAAAAAGGGAAAGGTACAATGCTTTGTACATATCATGTTTAAAGAGTGAACATTTTTTTTTTTTTTTTTTTTACGAAACACAATTATTGACAATATAAGTAAACAAAAAGTACAACAGTATGGAAAGGTTAATAAATGTGATAGTAAATGATAAAAAATGAATGTAAATTTGTGTGATAAAAACATAAAAAATCAAACAGAAAGTTGTTAAATGTTCAGATACAACTATTAAAAAAACAAGCAGGAATAGGCCAACAATTTCTTGTGCATGAAATAAGACAATCAAACAAATGGTGTTTCATACATAAATTTAATTTGTATTTTATTTGATGTGGGTACTTTGGATCCCTTTATCTTGTTAGAAAGCATTAAACCCATGTTGCAAACAGGAAGGGAGAAACAGCTGACTGTGTGTATGAAGGTACTGGCACCTTACTCAAACATATGGGAAATTACATTTTAACTGCAGAAGACTGGCTTACATATGTGGCCTGCAGTTCTAATTTGACATCTGGGCCAAATACTATGCTCAACAAGTGGCCCATATCTTGTTTGCTGCCTTAAAGACGGTGTCACCTCTACCACACCTGGGCCATGTTCATTTCATTTGCCTTATGCCAGTGCCGACTGAATGCCAGCTGTGCCAGCTTCACGCCAAATCTGGACCAAATGTCTCTGCTGTGTGGGATGTATAAATGAATTATTCAACTCATAAATCCCTTTTTTTTGGGACCATCACACTTGTATCATACTGCCATCACATAACGCTTTTGATCACAGAAGATGGATATTGACTTTCACGCATCATTTAACCAGAAGATGACAACTGTAGCTAGCAATGTCAGATGCAATAAATGCCTCAACAAACCTCCTCCAGATGCAGGGAATCTCACCCAACAAAATGCTTGAATAAAAATATATTCATAACCCTTCCATACAGTGTTCTTAGTTTTAATATCTTTTCAATTCAGGATTTATTTTGTCTTTGTCTCACAATATCAAAACTAAGCCAATGAAAATATAAACGGAACATGCTTCTACAAAAGCACACTTACCTAATGCTCTACATCATATAAAGGGGTAATCCTGATGAGATTTGGTAGAAGTGTTTGACAAGAGGATTAAAATGAGTCCTTATTGATTCTCAATAAATGGTGATTTATTTTGTGCAGTCTGTCTATGATTAGATGACTCAACTCTCTGTCATTACAAGCACAATTAGTCAAATATAAAACTAGAAAAATAAAAAATAAAGAACCATTAAATGGCTCTGCCATACGCAACAGTCCAGGGTATTTGCTTGTTTTATGATTTTAATTGTGCCTCAATGACAACACAACATAGCAGGGATATTTTGAACAGATAATATGGATGTTGCACATTTTAAAATATTCATATATAACATATTGCAAGAATTTTATGAAGATGGGAATGCATTCAACATATTTGTTAGACCTTAAGGATCCACATCATCTGTTTTGGTGATAAACGCTGAATGGACAGAACGTTTTGTTTGGGAGGGGAGGTAATTTTGATCCGGTAAGAATATTGGGCGGAAACCTGCCTGAGACAGAACTGCACACTGAGTCTCCCTCTGCCCAGTCTTCAGTAAATCCTCCTAAACCAGCCTAACAGACGACATCTTCTTTTCATCTTCACCCACATCCATTCACCTGTCCTCAGCATTAAATACCTCCTGGATTTTCTTTAAATCTCCAAATGAAATTTTCTTGTGGCGTGGTTCTTGCTAATGAAGGCAGCTTTAAATAAACTGAAAATGGGTTATATGTTCGTGTTGCTGCTGAATAATGAGTAATGTCATTTATTTTACAATTATTGATGTGTAATCTGTAATTTATTAAAATTGTTAAGTAAATGGCACTGGTGGGTATCTGGTACCTGGCTATGTTTCTTTCATTCTTGTAACTCATCTCATGTGTACTTTGGCTGTAAGAGAGAAAAAGGTTGATTGTAATTCACCAATAATAGACATGATGGACAGGCATATTCTCTTCCTCATTAAGCCTTTAGTTTTTTACTCTTCTGATTAAACTCTGTTTGGTACCAGGATAACAAAAGGTCGCCATAGGATGTAACCTGTCTTTCCCAGTGATGACTTTTTCTTGGGCTTCTGTTTAATTATTAGTCCCCATCATGTAGCAGAATATTGCTGACACTAGCTGTCTTGATGAAGAAACTGCATCTTCAGCTGTCATGAGATATTAAACTCTAACTGCACTTGACCTCTCTAGAGTTACCTGCCCACACAAATCACCATTCAACTTTCAGCCACAGCAAAGGATTCCTCCTGTGCTTTTACAAAGGCGAGAGCGAGTCTAGGCTATCTCACCTTAATCATTTGGAATTTAAAAGTTTACTTCAACAAAATGATTGCACTGTGAAATAGATAGGCTCTGTTTTTCCAACTTTGTATTCCCTCATCAGTAAATCTCAACTTTAAAATGAGTATTGGGGATGCACCGAGAAGATTAAAACAAGTACCATCAAAGGTAGCAGACCAGCTGTGGATGAGAGGAGATCTTTCATCAGACACTAACAACAGATACCCAGCCCAATTATACAACATCAGTCAAGATGAGAATCATGACTTCAATCACCACCTTTGAAACATGATCAGAAATGCAGAGCATGTTAGGATCAACAAACACCAAAGACATAGCCTTCTCAGAGGGACATGGGCCGAGCAGCATGAAATGCAAAAAGTTGATAAAAAAATGTTTTAGTGGTACTTGTCAGGTGTTTGCACTGGTTAAAACATGTTCATAATTATAAAACATATCAGACGAGCTCTCCGTGTATGCACCACATCACACAAATGCTTTTTTCCCCTACATTTTGCCATTCAGGAAATTATTTTCTAATGACTTCAGTAAATAATTTATAAACAGCATCTGTTGTTGTGCAAGGCAAATCACTGATTTTCTTGCCAAAGGAATCTTTAAGTATGACATAAACACTGCAGAATTTCCTTTTTCCTGCGGCTTTTGAAAGGGAAACACTTGAAATATACTTTGACATCCATGGCAATTAAATTAGCTGCTAAAATACCCGTTCTTGCACTCCAGTTGTAGTCAGAAAAAGCCCCTTTAACATAAACAGGACATGAAAGGGCTTTCTAAAACCTTTCAGCATTATTTCTCCCATGCAGTTTCGAACAGGAGCGCCCTAGTTTCAGTTGCATTTTTTGAATAATGAATGCTTCATGACACAGTACTTGGGCATCAATCCAAAAAACAAATCTATTTGCCAAAGCAAATCTAGAATTAATAATGACTGGAAAAAGAATTATTGCTAATTTTACGCATTCGTATTCATTTTCGACAGTCACATCCATCAGTTGTGAGTCTTTCCATTATGTCTTTTGAGCAAACACCGGAACCCATTTAACAATGTAAGACTAGTCTATGCAGGGAGAAAAAAGTCTCCATCAAAGCTATTCCCCCCACACAGTGCAGCTTGAGCCCAGTGACAGGTATGGATCAATTCCTACCTTATTGAAAAATAATCTAGACAGGTTCAGGGTGGTTTATTTGGCCAAAGGCAGTTTAATATCATACCAGTCATGTTCTATAAATAGTTTCTATGTAGACTGACTCCATCCCACAAAATGAATCAACATGTGTGTGAGTATGGGAGACAAAGAGGAGGCGAGAGACAGGAAGAGGCAGACAGAGAGACAGTGAATGAGACAGAAAGACGCTGCAGTATTACCCAGAGTGAGATGTGGCACAGATGGTGGGGAGTGTAGGTAATGGGGGGGCCGCCATCCTGTGCTCCCCAGACACATAACTCAAATGCACCATTATTACATTGACACAATGACTGCTTCACAGACATCTCCATATCTGGCCTGCATTCTTATACTGGTGCATAAAAAACAGGAGACATAACACATGGAAAATAACCACATACTAAACAGTGAAATAAATTCCACCCACTGTGTTGAGGACTTTTAATATTGACAGTTTTATTAACTCCAGAGGTAGACCAGCTGAAGCTGAAAAATGATATAACACCTCATTAATTCCTGTGCCAAAAATTCAAACCAGATCAGATTTGAGGGATAGATGCAAGGTTCCATATAGCGCCTCTCGTTTGTTGATTTCAAGTTAGCGCCTGGGTGGTGATATATTTAATTTTAACATCTCCTCCTTTGTAATAAAGCAGCCATGTCTGTTGCAATGCCAAGGTCTTCTGCAGCCCCGGAGGGTTGTTGCTGAGACCTTATAGTCGGTGAGTTAAGGAAGTCCAGCTGGAAATGCATGGTTGTGGAGACTCTGTGCAGGGTCAGGACTCCTCAGGCCCTCTGGGGGTGCAGACTGGACAGCTGATCTCTGACTGCCTGGGGCAGACACAACATTAATTTCACTCAGACCAACACACGTAGCCTTATGACCTTGTTGTCACTCACAGTTTATCAACCATTTGAATGTTAAACCAAAGAATTTAACATCCTGCATCTACCGCCTACAATAACTGCCATGTATAAGTTTCCATACTTCAAAAATGGGGCTGTACAAATAAATGGACAAGATAACATTGTTTTTCTCAAAAGGGGCAATCATAACATTTGCCAAGTGCCAGTAAATATTTTACTGTTAAAAATTATGATTCTCATTACTTGAATGTTGGTGTGTGTAAGTTTAATGATCTGTTGGTGTGCATTTGTATATATGTGGGAGGGATTGCATGTGAGTGCACATCTGAATTGGACCTCATCCCACATTTAATTTACATCCTCAGTTAAAATGACAATCAACCTTTGACAAAATCAGTAAAGACCATGGCAACAAGAAATTTAATTAGTTTTTTCAATGTATAATTCATTTTCCCACAAGAGTTTATGCATTTCTTGTTTCTGTCACACAGAAAAATAAAAATATGTCAAGCTATGCAGTGAGTTGGTCTCTGTGATCACAAAAAATATGCTGCTTTTCAAATGAAGAGTATAACTCTTAGAGGTGTGCATTAACATGTGAATGCTCACATGCAACATATTAAAGGATGTAGCTGACAATTTTTCTATATTTTTCCTACTGTCAACAAATCTCATGTACAAAGCCAAACTGATCCTGCTTAAACTACAGTGTGTATATCCAAAGCCTGTCATATATTCCTCCTCAGTGCCGTAGACCTCCATTGTTGATGGAAGTTAGTTTCTTTAGAAGTGGCTATAAAGAAAACCAATGCAGAGCTTTGCTAGTTTGTTGTGCTACCTACCACAAACCTCTTGACTTTGTACTAAAGTTCTTTACAATGTACAATGTACAAAGTCAGGAGGTTGTGATATGTTGCACATTCTTGTAAGTACGCAGAGGCCTCCTCTTTACATCTATGTTATTAGTCTTACATGTAATGACCATGATCAATTACAGCAGAAATGTCTCCTCAAATTTTGGTGCAACATTTTTCCAAATGTATATATTACAGGGGCAATTTTACAGTTATCATTTCTCAGACACATTTACACCGCAGGGAGTAATATCGAGTTTCTGTACCACAGCTATACTGAATATAAACCAGGCAGATATAAACAGTAAGGAAAATATATTGTATGTGATGTGGTTGGAGGGAAAGGTGGATAGAGGAATAGACAAAAGACAGAACATCCATGCTGCCTGTGAGGATGTCACAGCAAAGATATCTACAGTAGGAAAGGGTTGCACCATGTCAAAAGAGTTTTGTGTACTGATAAAGTAAAAAATCTGATGAAATGCTGTGACCAGAGAGGCAGAAGTGTTTGTATGGCCAGTGATGTATTACATGCATTTGTTGTATTGAGTTGTTAAATTTTTCACTTTTGTACTTTCTGTTTTACTTAACTTACTGACACAAGGACACATACAGAAAGGCGAAGGACGTGGAGTTGAAAAAGTGAGAGTGAGAAAACTGTGAACAAACTGTTGGAACAGGTGTTTGTATGACACAAGTTTATTCATTTGGTTGTAGAGGGCATTATTTATTTTTATTGTGCCTCTCAATACTACTCAACTTTCCCTGCCTGTCTGTGGCTCAAAGCTGATGTATTTTAAAAACAGGACACAGATATACATACTTTTATTTAAAAAGTATCAGTTGTTTCATAAAATAGTATGTAGCTTTTAGAAAACATTAATCAAATAATCGTTCATATGTTGGGAATTGTTTTTAGCTACAGATTTACGGCTCTAGTGAGTGTTTACAGCCACAGTACGGTGTATAATATTCATGTTCATTGTAATGATCCTTCATTACAATGAACATGAATATTATGTCATGTCAGTGCAACTGTGTAGCTCACTGATGTGTTTTTAATAGCTTTTGGAGCTCTGTGGCACAGAGGAATAAGCTATATAAGGCTTCGGCTAAACAGGCAATACTTGTTAGAATTATCAATTCATTGTTGGCTTTGGTCTTTTCAAGGGATTTGTTGACAATAAGTCAAATGCATGCAGATCAACAGGCTTATCCTTTAAGCAGTTGAGAGAAAAACGGTAAATCATGTACCATGTGACCTATAAAGAAGTATGATGGCCAAACTAAGAGGACAAAGGAATCACAAGAGAGTTAGAGACAAAGAATGGAGAAAGGTGAAGGTCCTCAATGGCTGTAATTTGAAGTGCAGTGCGCAGGGAGTCATTTCAATCATGCACAGTGGTTTCTCTCAGGGTCACTTAGGCATCTTAGATTCATTGAGCTAAGATAGGCAGACAAGTAGGAGGCAAAGAACAAGAGGAAGGAAGCAGGGGATAAAATTGGCCCTGGACTGTGGCGTAGCTTTTTTTGAGCAGAGAGGCTTATGTCCTGACCCTCTTGAAGCCACTGCACGACAAAACTTAGCACCACACTGTGTTGTGCTGAAATGAGCTACGAGAGACAACACAGCGAATGCATCTCCTTCTCCACAGCTGGAGCCAGTAATCTGACAGCCATGTCTGTAAATCACATCTCCATGCCCATTCTTCACACTGAAAGGAAGAGAACGCACTTTTCTCTCACTGGTTTTATCCTTAATTTCATCAGAGGGAAGCAGGACAAAATGCCTGACTAACAGACTTTAAGCACTATATTTAGTAGAGTAGCCTTAATGTTAAATGGTTTACCATGCAGATGGAAAAGGAGCATCATTGTATAATCCTCTTAAGGCTCTCAGTATCACTTGTGAAGCAATGATCAGAACAGGGAAATTCTCAGTCTAAATCTCTGTCTATCAGGAGGAATCAGGCATTGTGTGTTCAAAATAACAGTCTGAGGTCAAATGGACTGGGAGTTTAAGACTATTTCCTCATCATTTTAAATTATTTTTGGACCTGGTATCTGTAACAGCAGATATTGGCAAAACAAGATGAAATGGCAAAGAAATAGAGAACAAGAACTAATCAATAGCTTGATTGCATTTCAATGTAAAACAATCATGTAGTTTCAATTCCAATGTTTTTCATGCTTTGTTTGGAGGGGCAGATTTGGCTGAACAGACAATGAAATTCAGAAAAAAGGGTGGTCACCAGAAGAGAGATGGACTGCCTATGAGAACCATTCCAGGGACGCAGAGGGGTGTCTATTATACAAAGAGCACTTCAACCGAACAGAGCGGTGTTTTGAGGCAGAAGGGAGCACACGTGTTGCCAGCTCTGGCTCAAAAGAAAGGTGTTAGCAAGTGAGGAGCGACTGCGCCAGATAAACACAGGTTTGCTGAGAGATTGAAAGTATCTGTTACAAAGATGGAAAAGCTTTTGTTAAAAAAAACAGGTGAAAGCAATTCAGTTGGACTCATATACATATACTTGCACATCATGAATGCTGGCTTATACACATTTATCCATACACAAATGGGTATACAATGCAGCTTTTTTGCAGTCCCTCAAGTAGCCTGCATTGGCTCATTGTTTAGTTTTTAATCTCGAGGTACCGACAAGGCAACTGGAAGCCTTGCTCCAAATCTCTGCAGCCTCAGGGACAAACGGTTTGATGTGACATTAAGATAGTCTTTGCCTGCTTTCTCACACTCATCAATTGTAGCACTTCCCATGATTGTTCAAGTTTTAAGGCTAATTGTATATAATTTTCTTTCTCATATTTACCAAAAGCAACATGAATGTATGCAGTTCACATCAACCCTTCCAATCCTGTATCCTTGAAATTCTGTTTCACGAGCAAGGACCACACCACCAAGGAGATACGTTTGACAGATTTATTGACAAAATTGGAATTGACGCTTGTGCTCTTGATGCGGTGTGCGGAGGCCATGTGAAGGATCCACGAAGCACCCGGGCAGCGACGAACCCCCAAAAACCTCCATTTATTTGAAACGTGCAGATCATAGGTCGTTAAGGTCTGAGCGGATGTAGCGGTCATATGTTAATGAGGCCCAACGACCCATGATTTGAATAAAGTGTTCAGTTACGCAGTTGCGGGAAGCTGAAGTGGCAGCACCGATCCTAAAAGAATGTCCGGAGTGAGTAGTAAATAACTGGATAATAAGAGTATTTGGTGCAAGTGATGGTGAAACCAGGACCGAGTGGTGACTTGACTGGATTCGGAGAAGATGAGTGGGTGAGATAGGGACGCGCTATTGGATTTTCGGTAGAAAAGATAGTGAGGATGTTGAATAGATCCAGAGGAGATTGGGTTTTAAAACAGAAAACTGGTGTAGGATGGCCTAATTGAATGGTTTTGGTTTTCTTCAGGTGGAATACTATAGCGTCATCCGAGAATGATAAGTCTGAGATGCAAGCATGACGGTGCGGGTCGAAGTGCGATGATGACAAAATGACAGACAAATTTACATGCACACATCAACATATAAATACTAGCACATTCATCCACTACAACTAAAAATCTGTATCATGGTCAAATTAATGTCGACATGACTGGTTGCTCAATATCCAATTTTTTGCACCATGGGAAAAATAATGAAAGTCTGTGTGAGTTTTAAGCTCAGCTGGAAGCATATTCCATGTTTGATGGCCGTAAATGAAAAAGCAGACTGAGCAAAGGCAGTCTGCCGCAGAGGGATGTTTAACTCTGAGTTTAGAGCAGATCGAGAGGTTCTGCTCATTTGCTCAGAGTAGAGCTGAACAACTCTCTTCAGTGGAGGAGAAGCAGCACTGTGAGTTATCTTAAATACCAATCAAACTTCTGAAAACAGAATGAGATTTTCTAAACTTAAGAGGCTGTATTTGGGCATTATGTTACAATGATGGTAATTTAATGATTTCCTATTAAAAACTTTCAAAGCTTGTTTTAAAGAAAGAATTTAAATTGGTTTCAACACGTCTTACTGGCCTGAGACCAGCATGATATAGACTAGGAAAAATGCTTTTTATACGTTGGTTGTTAATGGGTTACTAATATGTCTAAGTTTAACAATGTTATATTTTTAAAAAGTTTTATTTTTTTCTTTCAAAAGTCAAATTGGAATCCAAAATCACACCTACAACATTTAGGACACAAAAAACCCTGGATATAAGCATTTACCATTACGCCACTCGAGTATCTTTCATCAGGTTTCCCCACTTCTTTCAGATCCCACTCCTACAGTTTTTAGCAGGCTTCAGTTAAAAATGCAAGTCTCAAGCCCAAGCTGTGATAAGTCTTGCTCTGGAGCCACAGAAGGTATTATACAACCCTTTTCACAAGATGAGTAGTACTCCTTGTAATGAGTGAACTGAACTACGCATGTACAATTGGTGAAGTGCCCCATTAAGATTGAGAGAAAATCACGGGTTTTGGTTACATGCTTAAAAAGTAAACTTTCCCAAGTTGTGCTACAAGTCAGTGTTTAACCAAGATGACAATCTTTACCTCAGTTTAGTCTTGTGCAGTAAGTGCCTAAACATATTTAGGCACTCAAAATGGATAAAAACTGTATTGCAATAGTGGATATTGTAGGAAACAAACACATTCATTACAGTACATACAGTATATGCATTATGCAACTTGCCAGATATCCTAATTAATGTATCCTCATTAGACACATATACAACATATTTACCACAGTGTACAGTAGTCATTTGTGTTTTCGGACCTTTATCTGTAATATGGTGGAGAAATGATGAGGCATCAATGAAACATGAAGGAATTTATGATGTACTTGAAAAAAAAAAATCCTATTTAATGTCTTAGTGCCTGTGCCTTTTGTCTGCACACCCTACCTGTCTTTGCTAATTTTCCGTGGTCGACATCAATCTCTGTCAGTCTCTAACAGTTTATCTGTGTCTCTGAATGTCAGCTTCAATCAGCTTCTAGAAGAGCATATCATCCTGAGGGAGAGCGATCCCTGGATACTGGATACACTCAGCTAACCTCAGCCCTTTTTCAGGCACAGAGGAAGCTCAAGTGTTTCTCCAAAGTTACATTTGGGATGGATGTTCCTTGTGTAGGTGTACTGTAGGTAACTTCCAGAAACGTGAACCCAAAGGCATCCATCTTCCTCACATTCTTTAGAAACTGCTCTCACTGGATAGAATCTGCCTTCAAGGTAACACAAATAATAGTGGAACACTGCTGACGTTTTTGTTGTTGTGATTCCTCTCCCTTTTTCCATCTCTTGTAAACAGGACCCGACTCGAGCTACTCCAATCTTCATGGCTGCCAACTAGCCTAGAGGCGAACAAGGAACATATTGCTCTCCCCGCCTAACACTTCCAGGATTAAACATTAATTCATAGATCTCTGAAACTTTAATATCTGGGCATATGTGAGTAAGGTTTGTGCATTCAGCTCATACTTGTCATGTGGGTTGGAGGATAAAACAACTGATGTCTCAGACATTTGCTTAATTAAATCCTACAGAAATGCTGTTATGTATCCAGTTGTTAAAACAGTGAGAGACTGAGATTTGTTTGTTTGGCTTTTATTCACCCATTATAAATGCAAATGAAGAGGAACAAAGTAAATGATCTAAAAACCTCCAAGACTTAATATATTTAATAAGTTTTAGAATTAAATGTTCAACTGTTAAATGTTAAATTCTCACACACTTTGAGACAAACCTTTTTCTAAACAAGGTCAATTAAATGATATATAAATAAACTGCAAAACATGGTTGTAAAAGGTTACAATGCAACAGCATATGTATTTTCCATTTGCCTTCCAAACTTTTCTTCGTCAAACCCCCCCATAAACTGGTCATTAAAAGGGCACCATACATTTGTTCTACTAAAATAAAACTTAAAAAATAATAATAATAATCAATATCAACATTAAAATGTATGTATATAATACTCATTATATGCATTACAGAAAAACTGATAAGGAATATTTCTGATACAGAAAATAGCAGTTAGGTGTAACGCATGCTTGGATCATTGGTTGTATAACTTTTTTATACCCTCTGATAAATCTAAATTGAATGCAATAAAAATAAGATACACTGTCCAGTGCTACATACATGCTTTGCACTCTGTTTAATTTGATAAACCTATTAACTTATGTGATGTTATCCTGATAAAATGACCAGATTTATTACTAATTACAATAAATGTCAAAAGAACTCTCCCAGACAACAAAATGCACAAATACACCTGCAGAAATACTTGTAGTCACAGTATTCATCACATCAAAGTTTCCGTGCAGGACTTATGAATCCCATGTGACAGATTGCTTCCTGTTCTGCTCTCTTTCTCTTTCTCTCTCTGTGTCTGTCCTCTGTTCATTTCTGCAACACCTGTGGAGAGTTAAATAATCACAGGTGGGGTATTAAAACAAAGAAGAGAGGGACTGGAGGGGAGTCAGCAGCAAGAGGATGTATGCTAGCAGTCAACAATATCTGTGGCAAAAGCACTCTGAGGCTGAGTTCCACATTTGGAAAAAATAAAATGAAAAAAGACAGCAAAGACAAAGAAAAACTCTCCAGATAAAATATTGGTGTGTTTGCTACTCCCATTTTGCCTTGTTTTCAAGGGTGTTGTTGTTACTCTGACTTAGGCAGGAACTGAGGAGCAGGTAGATGAGGAAAAGGACAGTTCATCTATTTATTAAGATGTTATTAATATTTTATTCATAAAACAAAGTACTGATGACGCTAGACAAATGATTTGGTGGTCACCAAAGTCATTATGTCTGTACCAAATTCTGTGCTAATCATTTCACTGCATACGTAAAAAATCTGATCTCATGGTGGAGCTAGATGAAAAGTTTGAAATTGGGGTTTTCATCCTTTGGACATTATGTATGTCTGTCCAAAATGTCCTGTCAATCAATTTGATAGTCATGAAGACATGTCATTAAAAAATAAAAATGTCATCCGCCATGGTGGTACCAGATGATGATACCAGGAGATCACAAAAATTAGAAGGATTCATCCTCTGAGGACCATAAATTTCAGTACAATATATCATGGTAATCTATCCAGTAGACCAACATTGCTATCCATATAGCCATGCCATTAAGTCGGCTGAAAAATCTGTATTTGCGTTATTCACATGTTAACTTTGACAGCCCCAATTATAATATATACAGTATATTGATAAATTCTCCAATATCTTGCATACAATTATATGCAGTGTATCTTAAGTCCTTGATACAGTCTTAAGTGAAAATGATACAAGCCCACCTTCCAGCCAACTGTAATTTCTCCAAGGCCATATGGTGATTGAATGAACATTGATCATTCCTTTCCCTCCATTGTCCATCTCCAGAACCTCTCAGAATGACCCTTACACTAGTTGTAAAGGATCAAGAATAATTTTCCTGAGGAGAGAAATACTTTGGTTGAAAATGCTCCCTGGCTGTTAGACATGATTGTCCAAGTTGCACAGTCATATCTATAGAATTGTGATAAAATGATGATGGAACCACACATGGAAAATAGAGAAAAAAATGGAAAATTAAAAACTAGATGTAAATGGTAAACCTTCTTACACAATAAAGCTTTCCACATAAAAGAGGAGTCTCTAACTCTCCAGCGTAATTTTAAAAAATTGATTAAACTTGTTTAGATTACCTTGTTGTTGATTGCTTCATAATGATGA